>NC_140628.1:18633145-18895645 GCF_057382275.1 Copadichromis virginalis | reverse complement strand
TTTTAAAAGCCTCATTATTAGTACTAGAGGTAATATACAGTAGTTAGAATGATAAAGAAGGCAGCGTAGATTTTAATTTGGATGGGGACAGAACTGGGGGAAAAAACACAGTTGACATCCATAAGGGAATTACCATGCGGTAATTATGGGATAAGCTCATTGTAACATGATAAATAATGCTGCGAATCTGTCCCCTCCAGTTAGGTTGCCTCCTCCTTTTATTAGGGTGGACTTTAATTCCACATCTTGTGCTGTAGCAGCTGAGAAAAAAAAAGTTGCTTATTTTTGTCAGTGTGGTAAAGTCTGAACGCAAATAGCAGGTACTATGATAGCTTTTAAGGCATCCGTTGTTAAGATATGTGTCTGTTCTAAATGCCACTCCTTGATAAAAGCAGTCGTGTGAAGTCCTTGTTTGGGTCTCCCCTTGATCACAGTGTCACATGGGATAAATATAACAAGTAATAACTCAGACAACAGTGCAGACGCATGACCACTATTTCACATATTTGGTGTGACTAGCAGCATTTCTGTTTGAACTAATGTCACATGAGCCATAGTCAAGGAGAAATAGCACCAAAACAAGATGTTAGCTTTGTTCTGCTTATCTGGTATAAATCAGTAGGTTGTGGTTTTAGGCAAGATTTACAAGCAGAGTGTTCGCTGGTGCAAAATGAATTGGGTGCCAGGTTGAGAGGCATAAATATACATCCGAGCACGGAACTTTAAACAAACCCGACTATTATTTGCAGTGCCATATTACCATGAATACAAATGACAGCATGACCTCAATTTTCTGCACCGTGTGAGAGTGGAGGAAACCAATGGTTTAAGTGCCGTTCCATCCCAAAGTGCTTGTTTGGTCTCACTTTCACTCCTATCACAGAGTCAACAATCACACTGCTTAGCATTGGATTTGTAGAAATAATATTCAGGGTCCCTGTCCACAGGCGACTATTATAACCCATTTCTCCCTGCAATGTGGTTTATTGATAGAAATACATCTCCAACATACACAGAGCAGTCTGAGCATGCTTTAGCCTTTATTTAATGAGGCACCAGCAGCAGAAAAGAATCTGCAGAGGAACAAACGCTTAGCCTCGGAAGTCATTTTCACCTTGGTTCACTGTGGAGAGAACCTCCAATCTGCCCGCTAAACAATTACAGCATATTAGCTACTTGTCAGTCAGACCTTTTGGAGACGATACATCTCCATTTATTTCCTCTCAACATTTTCTCCCACTGCTCGCTCGCCTCCTCTGCTCTCCTTTCCCCAGACAGGCAGGGATGTGCGGGGAGTCCACAGGGAGCTGTGGAATATTTCACTCCGCCAGTGAGGCACCCAGTGGGAATAGGGGTTGAAACTGTGTGAGTATGTATCTCATTAGTTCAGTTATGTAATTTGGAGCACTGATAATCCTCCAGGACTGCCAAGTTGCGCACCTCAGAAACAAGAGTCTGAGTCGTCAACATGCAGCCAAGTACAGACTAAGCTGCTAATTGCTGGGTGTGGTAATGTGACTGGTAATGTAAGCTACAGTCCTCTGTGGTATTATGGGTAAACACTGTGGTAGACTGCTAACTGGTGAAATGTTTTGACACCTGCTTAGGTGTTGGCTAATACATTCTGAATTTGAAAGCAATGAAATGCTAATGTGTGCAACAAAGCTGATCATCTGTTATCAGAGGGTCAATAAGCATGTAATGATAAAGATGAGGGGTTTTTTTTCCATTGGTACCTAAATGAAATTTGAAGCTGCACAGTTAATATTTTATATTAACAGTGACTCAAATGATTAATTGTACATTTACATATTCCAGGGACAGCGCAAATGTTTAACTTAAATATTTACAGACCACTCCCAATTTTTCCAATGATTCCAACAATAGATAAATGCTCTAATACGATGCACTTCTCCCAAGTTCTATTATGCTTTTTTAACATTTGTGATTCTGTAGTCTCACAGCACCACTCTCACAGCAGCAAGCAGATGAAAAAGCTTTGATAAATTCACTTTACCAGGCACTTAGCAGCAAAGAGACAAAGCTACTAGCTGGAGAAGACAGAGACAAAAAGATGAGCCAAAAGAAGAATGACTACTGAACTTCGATTAGTCTAATAGCCAGAGGGCCAACTCACTACAAATCCCTGCTAATGCTTCTCTGTGCTTGTCTGATATTTAAATAAACAACTGTTTGCTAAAATGTTCACTGCACTTCTTCTTTCGGCCGTCCCCTTATTCACAATGGGTCACCACCGTAGATGGATCCACATATTAGACTGACACTTATTTTACTGCATCTCTCCCAGGGGTTTGTGCCTCCTCCTGGTCTCAAACCAGGCATTTTGAGTTAATCTAATGTGTTAGCTACTCCTGTTTTATAAAGTAATAATATATTGGATGTGCACTAACTTGCTTTGCTCCCCTAAGTGATCAAAAGTTAGCTAATCTTGCTTTAACCTTGTAACTAAAATTTGAATTTTTAAATGTTCATCCTTTGCTTTGCTATAAATACACACACACACACACACACACACACACACACACACACACACACACACACACACACACACACACACACACACACACACACATAACATATATAAATATAAATGTTTATCAAATCTTCTCTGATAAACAGGCTGAATTCAACCACATTATGTCCAATATCTTGATCAAACTTTAGCTCGACCCACTTTCAACATGAGCACCTAATGACCCAGAATTCAAAGCACCCTTTCGGGTTGTCAGGGCTTTCAAATAAATAGCAGTGAACTTTAACCCGGTGCTATTTGAGCCTGGTCTGCTGTGCCCAGAGCTGCTGGTTGTGTTTCCGGCCTGCTAATCAGTGAGTGATGTACAGCTGGGGCACTAGGTGAATACACTTAACAAGGTGCTGGGATGGATGTGGGATCTGAGGGAAGACGTGCAAATCAAACAGGCATACCTACCCATATATCTTATTCAAATCTTAACCTGACCTGTGTGTGTGTGTGTGTGTGTGTGTGTGTGTGTGTGTAATGTTTTTGTTTATTTGTTTTTTGCAAATCAGTGAAAATCCCTGGCATTCTTTTAAAGCAGCGGTCCCCAAACCCGGTACCGGTCCGTGAGTCGTTTGGTACCGGGCCGCGGGAGTTGAGGCTCAGGTGTGAAATGTATAGTTTTCAGGGTTTATATCGGTTTTCAGTGTTATTTTGTTATCGTTTTTATTGTTAACTCTGTTGTCCTGGGTCTTTTCACGTGTGTTATGAATAAATCTTCTTTTTTTCGGTACCGGCACTAGTTTTATTTTGTTGTATTTATCCGCGACACCTTAAACGCCGGTCCGTGAAAATATTGTCGGGCATAAACTGGTCCGTGGCGCAAAAAAGGTTGGGGACCGCTGTTTTAAAGGACTGCCTGCATGTCTGCATCTCAGCATATATTTTAGCGTAACCACTTGGTGGCACTGAACTGAAATTTCTAACGCAGCACATAGTTGCCTTCACGATGCTGAAATGTAAAATTTTGGCCAACACAGAAGTGTAATAAATAAATCACTTATTTTAATTTCATTATGGTTTGAAATGATGAAATATGAGAGGTGTGGCTGCTTCTGCTGACCAGTGGGTGTTTTCACAAAATTGATTTCAAATCACAGAAGTAGGCCTTTCAATCATGTTGGTGCTTGTGGCACCTGTTCTAGCGGTTATTTCATAACTCGTGCATCTTTCTGTGCAGGTTACTGACCAGACTGTTCAAGAAGTCTGGGCTCGAGTTGGTGAGTAAAATTCTAGCATTTTATTACTGATAGCTTTGTCTGCTATGTATTCAGTGGATGCATTGTGAAAGCGTGAGCTGAGCTGGTACTCTATACTTTTAACTAAATACGATCAGCTCGGGCCCCACAAAACTAAAATGGCAACGGCCAGGATTGAGGCCCCGAACTAGTGGCTGGCATCCAGTTTTTATATGCATGGCTGCCTATGATATCACTCAGTTACATGCAAGGCATTGTGATCAGCGCATAAACAGTTGTAGTGTATAAAATACTGCATTGCTGGCATATGCTAATTTTGTCCTTAATAAAAATGTACAAAAAGTAGAAAACAACATTTAGTTGGATGAGCTTTTGTTTAGCTAGAAAGTGTAGTGGGTTTGGTAACTAATTCATCCAGATCTATGATGATCATTTTGATATTAAGGTAGATAAAATGTACCTTATTGGAGCTTCAGGCTGTAGCCTGGACAAATCATTGTGGTCAGCTGGGACGGTTCACTGGCTGAATGGGTGAAGCTTTCAACACTTGACCCTCTCCTTGGGATCACTGCAGGGTCTTCAACTCCAGGAAGGGCAGGGAAAAAAACGGTGTCAGTATCATGTAGTGTGAGATGCCATGTCCAATAACAACGAACAACATAACATCATTTAACCTTTACAACACTTGTATTGATCCATCTGGTTGTTATCACACTGCGATCACAGCTCAGGGCTTGGCTCAGCTCAGCTTCAGGGGCTGTTTGAATCCACCTCACAATATTACTAGAAGACAAAGAGATCTAGCCCTTCTGTTTTTTTAACCCTGTCCTTGGACCATCCTTCTCCCCAGACCACTTTGTCTGTGGAACAGCGGGAAGATGTGTAACTGGCTGTTTCTCTGCGATGACTAAATATACAATGGGAGGTATGAGATAAAATCTTGGCACACTGGAGCAGCATGATTAAGAAAACACCCACACAATCCCCCTGATGATTTTCCAGTGATGCAAGAGAGTCTCTACAGTCATTGTGAACATGCAAAGATGCATTTATTTACTTCTGGGAAGATATGATTCACAATAACTTAATCAAGTGTTTTTCATCTATATTATAATATTCCCATAATAGATGCAGCTTTAGAGCGTGTATTAATGAAGATGCTGATTGATATTTGGACACTTTACCTGTTTAAACATGCAGTCTCAATTAAAACAGAAAGTAGAGCAAAAAAGCACTGATTTGCTTTGAAGTATAGCATTATAACATAGGCTAGAGCTGAGAGAAGTTGACTCCCTGCCTCAGGAGACACGCACCCAGATGGATTCACATACACCCAGATGGCCTGAGTTGTCAGGCTGTTCTGTTGAAAGCTGTTGCTCAGTTCACCTTACTGGATTTATCTTCTACTTGTAAAATCTGAGCCCTGTACTGCATCAGTGAATGTTTTGTTGTTTCTCATGTACAGTAGCTTACAGTCATGATTGTCAATATCAAAGAAAAAAATCAGTGGGTTTGATTGCGCTAACACTGACAGTAGCGATATCTTTAGTTTGTACGGCTTGACTCATTTCCAGAAGCAAATAGAAATATAGAAGGTGACTGCTGTGAAGATGATTATCATGCATATAAAACAATGGAATAAGACAACATACAGAATTATTCCTTTACTTGAAATGAAAACAGTACGAGAGGGATAGTGCCTAAAGCTAACTATCATTTCTCATGTGGCATGTGTCAAACTAACCGTATATACACAAACCAATCAGAGGCACTGCAGGGTGAGCAATTACGCCAGTGTCCCGTGGAGTCTTTTCAAAGTAAAAGCTATCTGGAGCATCACATATTGACTCACAGCTATTTTCACTTTCGGCTTGAAAAAAAAAAAAAGAGGTCCAGTGCTTTGTGACCTTATTGTTGTTGATGGCCTGAAGTGACCCTGTTTGGATAAGAAGGTGGAGTGGACAGAACGTGAGAAACAGCTACTGACCATGAGATTTTTTTACTGGGCTTTAGTTTACTTGGGCATTTCCCACAGAAGCAACTGTAGGGACTAACTGTATATAGAGAATGACATGGCTACATTACCCACTACATAGCTACATTACCAACATTACCCACTGGTTTGGGGCTCAGAATCCAGAGGTGATCATATCTGGATGAGAGGATGGAGTGGTAAGTTATCAAGTAATTCTAGCAGGCATGGTTAGGAAGCTTATAACACAAACATTGTAGCTGTAGATGAGAGGTCCACTTCATAGGTTTGAATTAACAGACAGCCATGAATCTGTTTGAAATCAAGAACCATTTTAAAGATAAACTGCTTCCATACTGTTTGAGAGCAGAAAGTCATGCAGATGTAACTACGGAGGATAAGGCTTAGACAGTGGTCAACAATAGCTAGAGAGATATTGATTTCAGCTGTGATTTTTATGCTATAATGATGGCTTTATTAAAAGGAACAAATATTAACGGCAAGTTGTTAACAGGCTGGAAAAAATATGTCCAAGCAGCATCTTGTAGCCTGCAGTCAAACCTTTTCCAATTAGTGTGAGAAAGAGAGCAGCAGGCATAAAAAGAGCGCAATGACATAGCCACAGCCAAAGTTATCAAATTTGCTGTGAACGCTGATAATAGATATGTATGCTTAGGAAAATGGTGCTTTAATAGAGTTTTTAACTGTAGATCTAGAATAGAAAATTGGACATACATTCTAATTGAATACCTGGTTGAAAATGCACCCAGCACACTGTTATAAATCATCTGGAATCAGTTTTCTCAAACTCCTCTCTCCCTCTCGCCCACTTTACAAACACAGAGCAAGGCTTTTTCAGCCTCTGATAAGTGTTAATAAATTACCTGAATTTGAAAATTAATGGCTAGCCGCCTGCTTCAGGGAGATATCATTGTGTTTCATGAATATTTTGATTTTGTGATTAGATCAAAATGCTGTGAATTCCTAAACAGCCCCTATGCACAAGCTCCACTGATCATAAACTCTTCCCTTCTTAAAAAATAATTCATTCCATGGAAATGTGCTGATATGGAATAATTAGACCGAGTTTTGCCAGTATTTTTCTGCTGTAACATTTGCATGACTTTAGATCTCACCTGACTGATCTGCTCCAAGCTGAGGGAAAATATATGTTTTTGTGTGCGGCTCCCCCCAAAATTTACCTTGCCAGGCGAGATAATGGCTTATATTGTGATGTTAAAGAGGCTTGTATTTACAAAAAGAAACAAAGGCAAGCCGGTTGCCAGTCCTGGAGGACGTTGATTAGGCTCTTCCTGTCATTTCCCATTCATACTCTGTATCAGTGGCATTCCCGCTCATCTGCGTTTGTGCACGATAGGGATCAAATAGATCTTCGCACAGGTATGGCTATGTGAAGGAGGGAAAACGTGAACAGCAGCGGAAACTTTGCCTTAATACTGTTCTTGGGCTTGCTTCTATTTCTGCACATGAAGATCCTGAATCTGTTTGCCTGGATCGCTCTCTCTCGTGCACACATCATTACTGCTGAGAAACATGAAAACACATGCCCATAATCATATACCAAGGCACACAGAAACAGAAGGTACAAGATTAAATAATTTATCTCTCGAAAAAAAGGGAAAAAAAGGCAGTCAACAGTTGTATTACACTCCTGCCACAACCAAAGCATAATGTGCAGCATTCGCATTTTGTTTGGATACTCTTCTTCCTCCCCCCTTTCTCTTTTACTCTGGTGTTGGCTCTTTTACTCTCCCTCGCTGGCACATGGGAATGTGTGTGGTGCAAGAAAAATAACAGATACTCCACGTGAAGTTGCACAACTTCAGATCTTAGTTAGCCAAAAGTGTGCTTTCAAGCGCAGAGGGATGCTGGTGGCTGCATGTGTTTGTGTTTGTGTGTGTGTGTGTGTCTGTGGTGGAGGTGGTGGTGGACGGGGGGGGGGGGGGGCATGCATGCACATGAGTGTGTGTGTGCCCGGCAGCTGCACGGGGCCCCAGGGACAGGGCTGTGTAGATTGGGTCTCCTCAACCCACAGCTCATTAGTGGAGAGTGAAAGGAATCCACACAGATGGCTGTCAACGTTCAAAAAAGTCGGCTGCGTGAGACATGTCAATTGAGGTTTAAGTTCCTTCTGCTCATTTCTGTGACACTGCAGTATTCAAGCGATATTTGTTTATTCTCCCCAAAAAGTACAAAAACACAGAAGCCTGGTGACATCTGAAAATGTGTTTTCTAATGAGCGCTCAGACTACTGAACAGGAGCCTGCACTTGTCATTCATCACCACAAATTACTCGTTCTAACTTGACATGTTTTCGGTGCTACAGATGACGGGCTTGTCTGTTCTGCAAACACCGAGAATGGTCGGCGTTTAAACTGGAAATATGGCATTGAACAGTCCGGCAAGACGCCATGGAAAATCAATTAGATTGTTTACCTGTCAAAGTTGGAATGGAGGCCGCGCCACTAACGGTCGCTCATCATTTTCACTCCAGCACTGTCACCTTCTCTCCTCCTGTTATTCAATTAATGCAATTGAATACACAGTTGTGATATAGCGTCTTCTCACAGCAGGGGGGTTTATTTGACCGCGCACACTCTGCCAATATGCTATACTGGACCCGTATGGAAATGGCTTTGAACCTCATGAAAGTACTGTAAAAGGTTTGAACCGGCAAGATAAAAGCACTCAAGATTGTGTGATATTTGCTGCTGTGACCGTGGGTCAGCGGTAAACGGAAAATACAACAGCCTTTAAAAAGAAACCCTGCATACTTGAAAGTGAAATATAGCTTGTAATTCAAATTAACCCTGTTTATGGCTCTGTCTTTGTAACACATCTATTACTGAAAAACAAGGAGGAAAAAAAACAGAGGTTGAACGAGGATGTTTAGACAGCCAATGTAAAGCTCGCTCTGCCTAAACACGCACATGCAGTAGCTGCAGGAAACTATTACATCGATTGTATGAAATTTATCCTCAGCTGGTGACAAAAGCTGAAGCTTACAGCAGCTGGGGGGGTTTTTTGGGTTTGTTTCTTTTTTCTTAATAAACCTCTCACGTCAGGTACGTCAACAAAACTGACTTGTAGAACAAACTGCATGCGGATTAGGAAAGATTCAGGAAGCTGGTCGGGGAGAAAGTTGACTTGCTCATTCACTGTGCAGTGTGGATTAAAAGTTGCTCTTGGACCGGAGATGCTACTTTTCTAGTAAATTGTACATAACAGCAATGTGAACACCACTTGAGCTGACCTACTTATGGGGTTCAGAAACTTTTTATCCTGCAGCCAAGTCTAAAAATAACCCTGTGGCCAGTTTTAGATTCATCTCAATGGTAACCCTGACAGTTTTGCAGAGTGCCAGTGACAGAGTCCTGTTAAGCAGCAGCAGCAGAAGCAGTCGGCAGCAGCTTAAACACTGTTCACCGCATCAGTGGTCTCTCCTCTTAGAAATCTTTTTCCTCTACTTGGAAATTGGAGCACAATTAAAGAGCATAAATTGCACTGAACATGCATTTTCAGCTCTAAATACATACAATGGTGGGTACAATATCACAATTTTATGCATCTGTGAGTTCAATAAACTGTACTCTACCACGATTGTTGCTATGAATGCAAAATCTTTTTTTTCCTCCCCTTTTCATTTTCTTGTTTGCTTATTGAGCTCTGTGCCAGAGATCAATGTGAAGTAGCGCCCTTTTAATCATTTACTGTGAATGGCAGCAAAAAATGATCCTGGGAACAAATTGGTTTCATGTCCAAGCAAAAATCACATGGAGTTTTTGTGTTCTCTTTTCTTTCCCCTCCTTTTCTTTTCTTTTCTCTTTTTCTGCGTCTGTGTGTCATTGTGAAGACATTCTGTCTCTGGCTGTACGCATCGCTCCTTTAAGATGATTTTGGAATTAGAGGCTTTTCATACAGCACATATTATGTAGCTTGGTGGGACTCCATTAGCCTGAATCAAAGAGGACAGCAGCCTGCGTGGAGCTACACAATAATGTGGCAAGCCTGTGTTTCAGCAAATAAATAACAAATCCACTGCTTACAGTAGCAGCCAATGCAAACTAACTAATTAAAAGATGAAAGGGGGACGTCTTCCTTGCAGTTTTGATGATGCCTCTTTTTGCGTCGAATGGTAACACGGGGAGTGCTGAATGCTCGGCCAAAATGAGCTAATAAGGATCTCGAGCAACTAATGCTTCCGATTTGCAGGGTTCCCAGCAGTAACCTGCTCTAAGTGGAGAGAGTGCAATTAGGACAAAGAAATGCTGTCCCTGAACTGACACTGGCCTGTGGGAAAACTGACTTCCCCCACTCCCCCCTTTTGAATCTATGGTGCCTTTCCTCCTCTCACCACCTCCTCTCTCCTCCAGTCTTCCTTCTCTCCTCTCAGAGCATCTTGGGAGCATTGAGCTCAGACAGCGGGATTAGTCAGGGATCCATCTTGAGACGCAGATAATGTTTTTTGCACGCAGACTCCCCTGCTCTGCACTGGCTTCTGCTTCACTGATTAGAACTCAAAACTCCAACAGAAATGGCTATTTGTTCTTAAGCTGTTTTGCCCCCCAACCCCCTTCCACACCGCTTCTCTTCTCTTTGTTGAGCTGTTTTTGTCAACCATCCCTCTTAAATTCAGCGCAATAACGAGTCACAAGTAGGTCAGGCTAGCACCGCAACCCGGCAGTGTCTCGGCCTCCAAGTGGACTGACAGCGACATCAAAGAGCCACAGGGCTGTTTAAATACGCCCTCTGGTCTTTCCGTCTCGCGCCCATCCGAATGGCTGAAAGCGGGTGGCGCTGCTGCTACGTTTTCTTCTAAGTTTTCTTTCTTCACAATGTAAACCAATTTCAGGGTTTGTTTGAGTAGCAGAGCCTTTACCTTAACGTGAGCAACTTTTTTTTTCTCCCCCAACACTGCAAGTAGCATAAGTTGAGTCTTTGAGTAACACACACCTTAACAGTTGCGCACCTGTAGTTGATGTGTGTGTGTATGTGTCTCTGTGTGTGTGTGTGTGCGCTCGCAGCCTTACCTGCCTGTCACCATGAGTGACAGGAGAAGTGGGGGGGTGTTCGGGAGCCCAGCAGCTGGCGTCACACCTGCACAGTCGCACACGCACTTCCATTGGGGACCATCGCGTTCCCTCCTTCTTTGTTAGCAAGCAGAGACACTTTACAAATAATTTATTTGTTTCGCGCTTGTTTTTCTTTCGGTTTCCTTCTGGCAATTTGTTGTTGAAATAATTTATATTCAAAACAACAGCGATGGAAATATACAGAAGAAAAACACTGACAAAGTCTCACATGACAGGCAACTTGTCTGTGCACTTCAGTGGGAGCGAAAGTTGAGAAGTAAAGATAAAGCACGCTAACGCAGATTTGAAAAGGCAGGTTTTTGGCCCAAACTGACTCACCAGTTTAGTCTCCACTTTAACTTTTGCAATTATTTAAATCAAGCAAGCTGACATTTGAATATTAATAGACTTCACTTACGCACATGAAACAATTACATGTTTTGTGTGATTGTCAAGAGGGGTGAAAAAGAGCCTCAGTCCCTGCTGTTATACACCCACCCACACACACACACACACACACAAATACACAGCACTGAGGCAGGGCCCGAACAAATTTAATTTAGAGACATTCTCTCCTTCCCTCCACATCCTGGGCTTTTAAGACACTGAAGTGACTGTTCTTCGCCCGTGTAAAAGAACCCCATTATCAAAGCATTAAGATATGATTAAACTGACATTTTCTTAAGAAAACGAAAAGAGTTGGGAATAAAGGGAAAGAGAGAACTACATACTCCAGATCTTATCAGTGGGAAGGTGGGAGGAGGGGGTGCGGGTGTACATACTGATCTTTGAAGGAGCTTATTACAGAGCAAGCTAAGAAGACAAGCGCAGTGGTGTACTGATCAGAGGTATGCAAGCCAAATGCACCTGCTAGATTTCGCTATCATCCACAGAGTGTCAGTCAGTGCTGAGGCCCCTGACTGACGCTGGGTGCAACCGGAACGCTTCTCGGGGCACACTGCAAGAAATATCCAGCTTAGTCCAGCACTGGAGGCTTGCAGAAGAGCTGATAACAGTGTCCTTTAAGGAAAAAGGGGTGAGAAATTAAAGTGGTTTTTACTTGTTCTGAGATTTTTTTTCAAACCATGAAACATATCTGTATGATGTTATCACCCATTGTGAAGTATAAATCTGAGATGCAAATGGTTTTATGCTTCCAGATTTTCACATTATACATTTCAGGCCACAGAAAGTTTTTTTTCTGACTCAAAAACATTTGTTTGAGCATTTTGACAGAAAGCGTCGATTTGCTTCTCAGCAATAGATGCAAAAGCCTTTGATCATATTATAAGTTCTGCTAAATGTACAGTTCAAGAGAAGAGTGGATTTTGACAGTGTGTTTCTGCCATCCTGTTGTTGTTGGTCTTTCTTGTACTTGTCTGCTAGATTTTTTCAGCGTGTTTGTACTTTGTTGCTTAAACAAATCATCACTGTCAGTGTCTCAATTCTTAATATAGTCACCTTATGTGTGTATATATATATATATATATATATATGTATATTAGGGGTGCAACGATATTCGTATCGATATTGAACCGTTCGATACAGTGCTTTCGGTTCGGTACGCATATGTATCGAACAATACAAACTTTGTAATTTATTTCATCAACTTTCCTTCTGACGATGCTGTCTGTGTTGAGCGCTCAGTGAATCTGCGTTCGACTACTCCGCCTAGGCTACACTGTCGAGCGCAGATCCACTGAGCGCTCAACACAGACAGCATCGTCAGAAGGAAGAGCGCAGGGCAAGCTAGCGAGACAGAAGTTAAGCTCTCCTTGCAACATGGCAAATTGAACCTCCCCCACTCTCATTCAGATCTGGCGTTTGGAATTATTTTGGTTTTCATGTGATGTATGACCCTGAAGGTAAGCGCGTCATGGACTAAAGTAAAACAGTATGTTGGATGTGCCACGATATGCTCAATTACATTGGTGTGAACTAGTGTGTTAGCGCAGTTAGCTCGTTAACGTGTTGGCCGTCTAGCCCCATGCACGGGGCGATCGGCGGTAGCTCGTTAACGGAGATTTGCCGTGTTGTGACATTAACGTCATTTCAACGAGATTAACCTGAAAGCACTAGTGGGAACACAACGAATATGACTGCACATTTACATCATCCTAGTGCAAAAACAACAAGCATGCATGCTACAAACTTTAGCCGAGTCATTTAGACAGCCGTTAGCACATGAGTCTCCTTATGGGGACCTGATATGTTTAATATGCTGCTGAGAATATAGCCCAGAAGAAGCGTATAGTATAGCTTTTATTTTGGAAAGAGCCATTTCTCTGTAATAAACTATTTTTCCAAAGATGAGTGATTTCTCAATCAGATGGATTTTTTAAATTATTATTATTTTGTTGTTTCAGCAACATTAAATTTAAAAACTGTACTTTTGAGTTAAAATATATATTTATAATTTTAATAAATGACAAATTAAAAAGGCATGAACATTTTTTTGTATCGAAAAAATATCTAACCGTGACACCAAAGTATCCAACTGCACAGTGAATTTTGTGGATATGAGATGTATATGTATATATATATATATATATATATATATATATATATATATATATATATATATATATATATATATATCAGCACACAAGTAAGTGAGGCTATTATAGTGATAAAGTAAAATGTGGGTAAACTCAGATTAGGTCTGTATGATCTTTACTACACTTCAGCATTTGGAATATGGGGCAATCAGTGGTTTCTGCAACCCTTACTGACATTTATTAGAAAGCTATGAAAGTAATAATAATAGTAATTCTCTCTTTACTAAATGATGTGCGAGGTATTTTAGCAGGTTCCAGTCTTGTGTTTTAAATTAGTTTCAACATAAAATTTTATTATATTATTTTATAGTTCACTACATGTGTCTCGATCAGCTGACATCACATTTTAGTGCATCCACAAGCCTACTTTATGTAAGTTTAAGATTAACAGCTCAGTATGGAGGGAATACAGGTTAAGGAGCTAATGGCTAAACCTAATGCCTTCTTAGAGGCTCATTCTACTTAGTCTGTGGACTTTAACTTCACCGGTCACTATTTTTAATATTTTGTCTTTACACTGAATTCTGAATCAGTTTTATCCCTTTTAAAACCGTCCCTGCTAGCTTTAGCGCAAACAGAATATTTCTTTAAAGCCCTCATAAGAAGTGTTACACCTTGAAAGAATGTCCTGCAACAACCAAGAGGAAGCCTTATTTTAGCTCATTAACACGTGTCAAATTTAAATGCTATACAGAGAATTATCTCTTATCTGATTAGTTGTTTAGCCTTGTCTATTGCCAAGCTAAACAAATACCTGAATCAAGAGGCAACTGCAGGATTAAAAAATAATATATTAGTTTAAAAAGCTGTACTTACCTCCACCTGAAACACATCTACCTGGGGTAAATAGCCATGTTATGTGTGTGCTTTTTTTTTTTTTTTTTTTTTTTAGGTTAAATATACCTTACATTCTGCTGCAAATTATGGTTCCACGTCACCTAGCTAGCCAGCCAGTGCTACATTAGCTGGCTATGACCAGGATGCCAAGGTCCCCAAACCATGCAGTATATTATTTAAAAGGGTTGTACACAAACCAGTGCTTGACATTTTTATTGCAGTAGATTAGTTGTTATTTCAACCATAATTAGTTGGTTAGTTTGCATTTACTTTATGTATTTTATGTAAGTTCTCTGTGTAATGTGAGCGAGTTATTGGATTGTGTATACAGATTAGCTTGGCTAGTTGGGCCAGATAACTGATATCAATTGTGCAAAAAAAAAAAAAAAAAAGAAGCTAGATAAGCTTAACCCTCTCCTTAAATTGACTGTCAAGGACCTCATGGGTATTAGCTTTCTTTTTTTTCATTAAAAAAACTGTATTGTGAATTGTGTCTATGAATAAAAATCAACTTATTAGCCGAAAAAAGGCAGCCATTTTTATGAAATTTACCAGTATGTAAATGGTTTTTTTTCTCATTTTTTCAAAAATATTTTGAACAAATTTTATGCATCAAATCACTCAAGTGGTTAACAGGTGGCATAGTACCATTTTTCTGTTCTATCCCTTTGAGGTTATCATAACTTACTTTGTTCATAAATACAAACAACTTACTAGATCGCTGTCTTAACCAGAGGTAAGTTATTAAAATTAATTATTTAATTTGGCGTTTGTAGCAATGTCTTTCATGAAGTTTTTAAAAGCTATTCAGCTCGGATACAAGGCTACAGATCAGCCTTGCTACAATTTTGTCCTAAGTCACTCACAGTATTGATATAAAAAAACAAAACAATTAAAAAATAATATTTACGTACATAAACCACCATTTAAAAAAATTGACAAAACTTTTGACAGGACTACGCCAGCTGCAAATAAAATTATTTTTCTTTTTTTAAATTAAAGTGAATGAGTAAGACCTATTAAACACTTAAGTGCTGTCTCTCAATCATATTCACGACATAATTTCTTTAAAAAAAATCCACAGCTGAAATAAACAGTAGTGTTTGTAGCCTGTGGACTAACAAAGACACCATATTTTTTAGCCACTCTGTGAACAAGTGACCAACAATAGACTACTTTTTCATTCTCTAATCTAGTTATTTTTTTTCAGGAAACTTTAATTGTGGTATTTTTGCCAGGAGTGATTATTTTAGCCCCTTAGTGCATAAAAATGAACGAATGTACACAAACTGTAAATAAGCTGTGGAATAATTTACCATGTAAGTAACATATGGAATTTTCTGTTTAAAATGTACATTGAAATCATAACTACACTAAATGGCATGTTGAGTAGGACATTTTTTGCAGTGCTGACCAGGGAGTGGAAGTAGCACCCCCTTCGATTTTTCTTTCATCACCCCCACAGACAATATAAAGCCTGCATTAGATACAGGGGGCTCGGGGGTAGCGCATATGAATGTCAGGATTTTCTTCTGAGGCTCCCAACTACAGCCGAGGTATGCTCAGCATGTGATTTGAAATCTGTGTAATTTTTTGAAAGGCATCACATAATCAAGAGGAGTCAAAAGCTTTCTGGCAGTAATTGCCTTGTGGCCACAGACAGAATGTACAACACTTTGCAATCTTTCCCTGGAGAGATTTCTAACAAATAAAACCCAAGATTGAACCCTGTTCTGTGCTCTTGAAATTTGCATTCAGCTCTCTGTATTTACATATTAACTGAGTCACTGTTAAAAAAGTCAAATAAAAATCAAGCCACTCTTTTCCTTATACTCTGTCTCCCATGCATCGTATTTTTAAATCTGAGTTTGCCCAGAATGAAGCCATCTGCAAGAACAAAGCCCTCCTTTTGGTGAAAGTTTTTGCGGGCAAAGCACTGAATGAAATCGACTGGCTCTGCAACATTTTTTTTTTTAGATTTCACCATAAGAGAAGATTGAAAATCTTTATTTACTGTACATCTATCCGCTTGATGTGACGCCAGCTGCCAAGATGCACGAGGAAAACAAGTAATATACTGTCAAAAGATCTGAACGGAGATATAACAGAGACATTTTGATTTATAGTCTGATCAGCTCTTTTTCTGCGTGAGCTGCATGAAACTTCCTCTCTCGCTCTTCTTTAATTATCCTATCTTTTTTCCCTTCTCTTTCAGAGCCCACTTCTATTTTTCCCCCCCATTTCTTTCACACAATTTTATCTCTTTCCTTCTCATCGTTTTCAACTTTCCTTCCTGTACCACACCCAACCTCTAAGCCCAGTGGATGCTCCCACCGAGGGGTCTGGTTTGAGCTGTATCATCATCTAACCACTGGGAAGAACAGACGGAGGTGGAGGGGGGGGGGGGGGCAGCATCAAAAAAAGGTAATCAAAAGGAATCAGTGAGCAACATAAGATAAAACAAAAACTCCCCTTTCTCCTCTTCCTGCCTTGTTTCGCAGTTTGGAGAAAAGGGAAGGAGACATGAAATGAGCATCGGTGTGTGGAGAAAAAGATTGTTGCTGATTTCCACAGTTTCACTCAACACACTCCTGCTGAGTTAATAAATCTGACCTCTGCTTAATTAAAATAACAAACCATCCTCCACTGAGGGGGGATGGAAAAAAAAGGAGAAGCAGTTTGAGAATTATTCTAACTAATCGCTAATTAAGATTTTGCAAAAACAACAAGAAACCTGTCAAGGAGGATGTCTCTATTTTTAGAGTATATAATATATGAAGAAAGAGCAGCTGTGTGTAGGCACCTCCCTCCAAAGTTACAGCTCCTGTGGAGGGAGCGGTGTTACTGTTGCTTCAGTAAGCTAGAAGAAATCTAATTGAGCAGTGAAAACTACTGAAGAGAAAAAGAAAAAAAAAATCTCCTAGAACAAGCAACCCAGCAGGAAAACCATCACATTTACAAGTGGTTATTTAGGATGTTAGGCTACTGCGCCCTTTTCTGAGGAAAGAATCAGTTGCTTCGTTAATTGCTAATTTTGTAGTGTTGATCTTTTGACCAAGCAAGGTGAACGAGGCCAGGAACACAGTCACAACATAATGATTGCGCTGTAATAACTGCGTCTTCTCTCTAGTCTTGAATCTTGGCCCCTGCTACCGTGAGGGCTGTAATTCTGCAGCAAGGAGTGTTAAGAGGATATCATTATCCTGTGTTTTCCGACTAAGCTGCAGATTTGGTTAAATATAGTAGCCTTTTTTTCTCCCTCTCTCTCTCTCTCTGGTTGTTGTTTCCTCTCTCCTTTTCAGTTTTGCATTAAAGCTGGGTCAAGTCGACCCCTCCCATGGCAATTCTTTTTCAAACAGAGCTGCCAAAGCGCCTCCTCCTCCTCCTCTGCCACAAATGTAGCCAATATCGATGCCATGCTCAAAAAACTGATTGAAAGGAGACTTACATGTTTCAAAGCATGCTGGGAGCTGGGGGCCAGGCGAAAGCCCAAAGAATTAGGGCTGAGACAGTCACCAGTATGCTATAAAAAGGCAACATATGCCCCACAAGTCCAGCAGTGCACCGCCGATGCAGGCTGTGTTTCTGAAGGGAGTTTTGAATGAAAATGTACATATATTTTTACATTTTTATGTTATAATTGAAAAAAAAATCCCTCTTTTTCTTTGGATTAAATTGAAAAGTATTAAAAAATACACGTAAGCGAGGGAATAAAACCTGTGGTCAGTTGCAATAAAATTTCAAAAGAAATGCTGTTTCTTATTTTTGAATGTCACGTTTTACTAATGATCTTATTTGACAGTGGGCACTAATCCATTCAGTTCCTCCAAAACCTCCCTTGGAATTAGGTCAGGGCAATGAAAACATGAGTGACGCGTTCACTTGGTCTTTATTTTGGAGCAGATTCTTTTTTCTTTTCTTTTTTTTTTGAAGGACACAGCAGAGAGACATGACACCACTGACTGAAAGTTAATTAATGAAAGTGTGATTTTATGAATCCCGTTTTATTCTCTGACATTCAAAGATCTCTTCAGAAATTATCAACAGCAGATTTGTGAAAAGAGATTTTTAATTAGTCCAAAGTGAGGATGAGTGAGGAGTGTCTCGATTTTTTCCGCTGATAGCCGCAGTTTATCAGAAGATGATAAAGGAGGAAAAAAAAAATATAACCCATTCATCCAAATCCCCCAAAGAGTCCCATTGTTATATAGTGTTCGTCTCTAAAATCTGAGAACATAATAGAAATTCTGTGGCGAAGTGTGGAGCTGCACACTAACGTTTGCATATTTATTCAGCTGTCATATCTATCTGAGCAGATCATCAGAGGAGATAAACTAAAGAGATGAGGGAATAATGGCTCTCGCTGAGAGGCTGCCGAATGATACAAGCATATTCCTGAAAAACACCAGGAACTGGGTAAACAAGAATGTACTCTACAAAGCCCATGCAATGCAGAAATGAGCTGCGGTTAATGATGGTGATGATGGCGACGATAATGATGATGAAGATGCGGTGAATAAAATTTGAATGATGGAAAAGTTCTGAGGGGTAACAATGCAAACAAAAAGCGAAACTTCTCCTCCGTCGCTTGAAACTGGCTACTTCAACGAGGCAAACCAGACACTGACAGCATGCATTATTCACTCCGTTATTTTTACCCTCCTGTGTCCAGCAGTGATACAAACCTGTGTGCACGAAGCAGCTAATGTCTTCATTCCCACATAGATGCAGTGGAATGGGTGCTCGCAGCACACTGAGTAACCTTTGTGGAAAATGTTCCTGAAAAGAACACAGCCTCTGACATTTAGTGAAAGAAGCCTCTAAGGTCATGCTGTTGATACCTCTTGTGAAAACTCAAATGAAACATTATCAGGGGGCAGGGAGGCATGCACAAAATGTTCCCTGTGATTTGCACTAGATACATGCAGAATGCCCCTTTTTTCTCCTCTCTTTTTTTTTTTAAACAGCACGCGTTTGCACGAGTTGGAGAGGTTGACCTCTCGTTTCGCTGCTGCGGCACTTTGATAGGCATTCATCTGTGAGCGAGGCTATCACGGGTAGCCTCGTGTCATCTATCCCTCAATGCATATGTGCACCCACTCAGTGAGGACAGTATAGAACAGCTAATTGAACAATATCAAGGATGTGACAAGAGGACCAGAGGAGAAACTCTGCTCAATGGTGCCATCTAGTGCTTTAACAGAATGAGCTCTACAGTACAGTAAGAGCTCTCACCCCCTGCTACTGCTGCTGCTACTGCTGCTGCTGCTGCCGAGGAAGTTTGGATAACAATTATCTGTTGTATTTGCATTAATGTGATTGCTTTGTCTGCAGACTCATCTGACTGCAATTATAAAGAGTAGCATTAAAACACTAATTAATTAACTCAATTGTGGGTAGATTGATTAATTCTAAACAAACATGAGATCGCAGCAAGCAAATGAGCTCTGGAGTGCCGATGCATCTGGGAGTGCTGCTGCAGAAGACATTTTGATTATCTGCAGACACATGTAGTTGCAAATCTTTTAATTAACATAAATAGATAGTGGGAGTGAGTCGGTTGTACAACTCTCCTACTTGTTACTTGTAATCATAATTTGGTCAGTTTTTTTTTTTTTTTAAAGGATGAGGGTGTAAATGTGCTGCAGTTGCTTTGAGGGGTGGCTCAATTATTCCAAAGTTTGCTGCGCATGTGCGCGGGCGTGCACACGTGCACATGCGCAGCCCGTAGTGTAAGTGTGAGTTTTGAGAGCAGAGCAAAATGAGTCTTGACATGGAAAGTCATCCCCACAAAAAGAGATGATCAAATTATGATCGAAACAAAACAGATGGCCACATAAATCACCCATTCACGTGTTGGACTGGTGCCTCCGTTGCAAAACTATGAATCACTGCCTATCGATGGGAGGATCAAAACAGAAGGGCTGCGATGAATGCAAACAAATCCAAAAGATATTACTGAGATGAGGAGCATTCATCCTCATCCTCATTCATGGAGGTTTTTGTTCAGATATCATATTGTTTTTGGTAAAATGTCCACAAAAACCCAAAACCGAATAATTTGACAGCGCAGTTTAAATAGAGAAAGATGAAATGTTGACAGTGAGATTGAATGATTTTCATTTTCTGTTAATGTGATTTTTCTGTGTGTGTACACGTGTTTTATGTTTAAAATGATGAGCCTTCAGAGAGAATTTCTTACAGATTGGTGATTTTGATGCAAAAATATCTCTTTTTTTTTTCATTGCACATTTTTCATGCATGCACACACCTTCATTATCCAGAAAAAATCCTGGGCTCCTGAACTAGATTTAAAAGGGAGCAGTCAGTCAGAGCTCCCTTTCTCAGTGTGCTGTCAGCATCTGCACATGCAGAAAAGCCTAATCAGAGAGATACCAGTAAAGTGCATGTAATACTTTAGAGATTTAATGCAGTTTTTAATTGGATAGAGGCCCATTATTTTTCAATACAGAAGGGGCACTGAGGCACATAAAGCTCTTGAATATTTTTGCAAATCGTGTTCAACAGCATAGTGATTAACCATGGCACTAAATTTGCCTCACAAAATGAAAAGCAAACTTCATGCAAGGCGTAATTTAATTGTTTCCCTTCACATTTTCTGCCTCCCATTGTTGGAAGCTTAACATTTTTAGAGTCTGCTTAACAGCTGCCTTGTGATGCTTGAGCTCCAACATTGTGACTGACAAATGTTTTGAAGTAGCTGCAGACTTCCTAGTGTCTTTGCAGGCAACGTGTCAGGGAATCTGACTTCACTTAATGTCACATTTGAAGCCTTCTTACATGGATTTAAAAAATAATAATAATAATTTAAGGCTCCAAATTACCACTAAATGTATAATTCAATATTTGTAATGCATCTGCTATTTTTTTTAAAAATTTGTTTCTTTTTTAAAAAAATTGTCAGCACAACTCAGCTGCACATTCATGATCCACATTTTTACACAGAGGCAGCAAATAAAAAAGGACAGATATTTCCAAAATGTCCCTGCACCTGGAATTGCATAAATGTTTTTCTTTAAACCACTGCCTACTCTCAGATAATATAAATATCTGCTTTGCGTACAAATGTATATTATTTTTGTTCCAACATATCACATAATTGTGTTGAGCATTTTTTTTAATTGTACCATAAAAGATTTGAGCAGTCAGAACATCAGGTCACGTTTTCATTGCAACCTGAGGAGAACACTGCCATCTGGGCTGCAATTAGTGGAAATGCAATTCTGGGCCATTTGCTTGTTTGCATGAATATCCAGAGTCAGAAGCAGAATCGTGTTAATTACTGGTTATGAATTTTCAAATATAATACATTATTTAATTTAAAAATAAGAGCAGGGTTATTGAAATGTGTATTCCAATGAAACTGTTACAAATACAGTGTATCGGCTATAGAGAAAAACACTTGAAACAATAATGCTGTGGCTATAAATTGATTACAAGCAGCACGCGAGTGTTGTTGGTTACTGTGTGCAAGGCGTGAAAGGACTCGCAGAGGGTGAAACTTATGCACAGCCTGTGTTGTGAATGAAAGTGTGCAGATGGTTATGCTACATTTCTGTTGAATCAAAAATGCCAAGTAGTGGTTACGTTTAAAAACTGTAGTAGCACGCTGATGGATGAGTGGGTTAGTCATCAGTGGGATGCACCCTCTTCTTTAGCATGATCCATTTCAGCGTATCCCATATAAGAGAGGAGGTGATATAAATTACAGGACATGGGTGGGGATGCTGCGCACTGATTATCTGTGTTTTCTTTATTTACTTTGCAGGTGTGTTACAGTACTGGAGCATGGACATGGTGGCAGTAACAAGAGACGGTGTGCTGTTTCTTCTGCTGGGATTTTTAATGATCATCTTCCTGAAGATGGAAGCTCTAAAAACATGGAAGGCCGCATGAACCTGAAAGCTTCCACTTTGGGAGGGTTGTTTCTACCGGGTAAAGCCCAATAAAAACTGAAGCACAGTAAAGCAGGTCTTTCACGTAGCTCCACTTAGCAACTCTGATTTTGTTTGACAAACTACCTCTTAGAAATGCATTTAAGTTAACAGCAAAACTACAAATAAAAGTCTGGCAGATTTAAATAAAATGATTTTAGATAAGCAAGGAGACGATTTTCATTTCCTTTGCATTAAAATCTACTGTGATTATTCAGCAGAAATTCAATAAATCATTTACAGAAATTCCAGTCTAACCGCTGCGTGATCTTCTTTTCTTCTTCCTCACATCTGCAGTATCTTTAACGCACATTTGCTGTAGCTGCAATGAGATATGTGGATTTGTGCTACAAACGCAGTAAACAAGCCTCTCGCTGCCTGAGCGGAGAGCACTGATAATCTGCCTGAGCATTATCTTATGTCACTTTTTTGTGCATGCTATGCCCTTCTAATGCCAGAGTTTTTACCATGTCAACACTCAAAGCCGCGCTCGCTGAATTTCAATTCAGTCATAAAAGAAAGTGACATCTGTGTTGGTTTGTAGTGCCGGTGGAGGAAATAAAATGATAACAACAGCCTTGCTCTAAATCCAGCAGAATGGCAACTTCCCTCATTCAGCAACACAGAGACTTTTGAGGAGATGCCATTGCTGCCTCATTGCTTTTTCACTCCCTCTGATTACTCCTCTCATCTTATGTAAATCCTCTTAAGTCACATGTTATTGTTTATTGCAACTGTGAAGGTTAGGTGTTCCTAAGCCTTGTGCGTGCTCTTATCTCGCCAGTGCATGCATCTTTGTCTCTCCGATGTGTCTTGTTTTCGTAATACACTAATGGATGGGAAAAAGTTGTCTGGACTGATGCGGCGAAGACAACCAATCCACTGCAGTAAAATATTAATCTCTCCCGGTGGCTAACAACTCTTCATGAAAGAGAGGCAGTTGCATGCTCTAGGGATATCACGGCATTATCAGCAGCCTGCTGTGTTTGGGTTTTTTTCCTTTATATTAAATATAAACAGTTCCAACAGATGTGTTTATTTATTGGTGGTGGAAGTCAAAGGCTTTCTTAGCAAATGACCACGCTCTTCCAAAGGATATGCTCTTCAGGTGTTCCACTAATACTGATTTAATATATGTGTTGCTGCCACTGTTTCCACAAGTCAAAATGTGTGCCTTCAAACAGTTATCTAGAAACAGAGGTGACATACTTGCTTTTAATACTGAAGCTGAAGTCTCTTTTTCTGGTAGCAGGAAGTGAAAAATGAACTTTTGCCAGTGGACTGTTCAACATTTCTTGATATATGATCTTTTGTAATGCGGTGTTATTTTTTTTAAAATATGTATTCATATTTACAAACTGTGGTATTATAAGACATGATAATATTTATACATTTTTATTGTATATTTGTTTTGAATTCTCTGTATGTTTCTCAGATCCTTAAACTCCATGTTTGTAGTCCACAACTGCTTTAAAACTACATTTCCCTTGAATATTGTGTCAGGGAAACAAACATCCTTAATTAGGTTTTCATGGGTTTGCTTTTTGTTTGCTTAAAGGAAGCTTGTACAGTATAACACAAAACTACAAACACTAAACACTAAAATAATATTTTCATATTCAGAAATGTTTTGTAAAGTGCAAAGACTTGAGATTGTACATCTACTATGTCTAAGTAAACAGTGCCGTTGCTTTACACGGGATCTTTCTAGAAAAAGACGCCACTCATACACATCTCACAGTTTTTACAATATGAGGTAACTAATATTTCTATTCAGCTGCTTGAGTATCTTGGAAAATTTTGGCAATAGTAATGTGTGCGATGTAAAGGGCATTGATCTCTGAGATAATGGAACCACAAAAAGTACACTTTTCCCCATGATACCTTGAAACATATATTTTTTTAAAGCACTATAATGTCAGTGACCACAGTGTGTTTGGTGATTTGATGAAACGTTACTCTAGAATTTGTTCCTTCTACAGGAATCTGTTTTCCTTTTCTGTTTCTGAATCAAGTGTAGTTATAAATTAGTGAGGAGATGGAAATGAAGTAGATTTTTGGCTTTCGAAATCAAACTTTAGGTTTAATATCTGAAAAGGTTTCATAGATACATAGAATCCTAATATAAAAGGACTATCATAGTGACGGATTCCAAATTTCTACCCAAATACTCAGTAAATTTTGACTGTGAAAGTTAAAATACAATGGTCTAAATCATCTCATATGTTTCTATGCAGGGCTTTTTCTGCAAATATAGAGTTTAGATAAGTATTATATCAATTTATGACGTCTTCATGAGTGCAAGGCAACAACAGTATTCCGTTACTGGAAATAACTGATATACAATATCATATTCAGAGTGCAGCTAGATTTCCTTCCTGAGGGCCCCTGAGACTGTGCCTTACAGTTTCATTATTTCTGCAAGCAAAAGGAAATTAATCTGTGAACTGAACGTATGATTTAATTACGTTTACTGACACAAAATTGATTAAACTGAACTGATTAATAACAATTCAGAAAAAATAACCGTTTTAGTGATTTTCTCAGCTTTTCACTATGAGAAAATTTATGCTACACATTTCAATATTTTACATATGGAACAGTTACTTATTTATTAGTTATTAAAGACATCGGCTCAGTTTTGGCACACAGTGAGTCAGTCCATCCAAGACTTCTATGATATTCTCCACATTCTTATGCATACCGAGTTAGTGTAAATCATTATTAGGAAGGCCAAATCTTTTTGGGTTACTGACCTGGGGCGTTTCTGTCCTTTGACATCTCATATGAACTTTGGAGTTGACCTGCGTAGCTTCTTTGGCACAGCTTCTGGGTTCCACTGCACACAGACGATCTCAGTGTCAGAGCGCAGAGATCGGTTCAGTTTGCGCAAATTGTGTCCTTACGCAGTCCTAACACTCTGAGTTGCGCGGAGCAGGAATGGAAGAGCCCAGCGGGATCCTGATTAAAGGAGGCAAAGTTGTGAACGAGGACTGCTCCGTGATCGGCGACGTTTACATCGAAAATGGGAAAATAGTTGAGGTTGGACTGAATCTTCAGATTCCAAAAAGAGTGCGAGTCATTGATGCCACCGATAAACTGGTGATCCCCGGTGGCATCGACACGCACACGCACATGGAACTGGCGTTCATGGGAACCAGAGCTGTGGACGACTTCCATATTGGAACCAAAGTAGAGTTTCATTTAAAATGAATCTGTCATATTAATTTCATGTTGCTTGGCAAGATATGTTTGGCTATGTTTAGCAAATCAAAAAAGCTGGTAGTAAGAGTAATCACCTTCACCTATTATGAGTGGAAGTGGAAGTGCATGCGATGGATGCAAGTCCTATTTTTCTTTTTTAATCAAAAGCTGAATTTGGAATTTGAGAGTAGAATCAAATGAATATTGGATAAAATATGAATAAAACACTACAGCGACTTGAGAATCACCTCTGTCTTAAAATAGCATCAGTATGCAGTTTTGCGTCATAAGTATTTGACAACAGCTTTAATTCAGGGAATTTAAGCAAAATATTGCATAATTTTTTGGGAAGGAAAATACATAGACAGACACTTTTAGAAGCTCAAAAATAATTGGACAAACAAAAATAATTTCATATATTAAGTTGTTTTGAATACTTGGATGAAAATCCTAAAGTCAGTGACTGCCTGAAGTCTAGAAGCTGTGGAAATCACTGAATGCTGTGTTTCCTCTCTTGAGATGCTCTGCCAGGCCTTTACTGCAGTCAAGTTCGGTTGTTTGTGTGTCTCTCTCTACCTTCAGTTTTGTGTTTAATAACTGAAAAGTATGCTCTGTTGGGTTGATATCAGGTGACTGATTTAGCCACTGAAGAACGTCCCCTTCCTTTACCTCGAGCAGTGGGAAGTGCAAATCCATTTTGCAACATTTGGTTGAATCTGATCAGAGATTATAGCCCTGAACGCTTCAGAATTCATCCTGCTGCTTCTATCAGCAGTCACAAAAACACAAATCAATAAACACTTTGACTAGTTCCACTGGCAGCCGTACATACCTATGCAATAATATTGCCTCCACCATGTTTGGCAGATGGTGAGGTGTGCTTTGGATCATGAGCTGTTTCTCTCCTTCTCCACAGTTTTCTCTTCCCATCATGTCTCCATTCCTCTCTTGATTGTATTCTTTGACACTGATATATCTACCTCCTCGAGACGTTGGTTAGATGTTGGGAAATTGTTTTTCTTAACTGTGGGGGTAACTCTGTTGTCAGAGTTAGCCTTCTTCTCAATGCAGTTTGATTCAGTTTCATTTATGTGGCTCCAAATCTTCTTGATCCCGCAAAGAATTAATCTGCAGGACAAAATCAGATCAGAGGTCATTGTAAAGCTGATGCCCACGACTTCTCAACATTTGTATCAGGTGTTATTTTAATGGGAGTGACAATAAGAAATCTGTCAATCATTGTTTATTCAGGCACCATTCACAAAGATGATTGTTTTTAACATCTGGACTAGTAGCCACACTCAAATCACTTTTTTCCCAGCATTTTCTACTTCACAGGTTAATCATTTGCTTACTTCTCTGTGGTAATGTGTGCATTTCACCAGGCTGCTCTGGCAGGAGGGACCACAATGATCCTGGACTTTGTCATCCCCCAGAAGGGCAAGTCTCTTCTGAAGGCTCATGACCGATGGCGTGAGACGGCTGATCCCAAAGTTTGCTGCGACTACTCGTTGCACGTTGCGGTCACATGGTGGAGTAACAAGGTGAATGAGAGTGAATCCTTTTGTTTTAGTAGACTACTAGTATTTACTGTCTAGACACTAAAACTAATGACACTAGGTCAAGTAGGTTTGCCCAGTCCAAATATTGCTGCCCCCTTTTCCCCAGAGCTCCATACATGTCTCCCTTATTACAATCATTTTTCTTTTTTAGGTCAAGAAAGAGATGGAGACTCTGGCCAGAGAGAAAGGAGTAAATTCCTTCAAGATGTTTATGGCCTATAAAGATGTGTTTATGCTGCAGGATTCTGAGCTATATGCTGCTTTTGCTCAGTGTAAGGAGGTCGGAGCCATAGCTCAGGTTCATGCTGAGAATGGAGATTTGATTGCAGAGGTTGGTGTGAACCACACGAAACAAATGAAAACAGATTTTGAAAAAGAAGTTGCTTGTATTAATGAGCTACAATTTTTGTTTTTTTCTTACAGCTACTTATTGCCTATACTGTACAGGGGGGAAAAAGTTGCTAATAGTAAAGTAGATCTGATATTTGACATTCCAAACTTAAGCAATATGGTTATTTTTTGTAAAATATCAAGAGTTTAACTTGAGAAATGAAACAACCTAAGCGTGGTGAGATACTAAAGCTAAACAACACAAGCCTATATGCTGTTTTTGATTTTCTGTCAGTGAAGGTTTTGTAAGTGCAGCTCAGGTAATCAGTGTCAGAGTATAAACACACCAGAGCCCACAAGGAATGCTAAGTTAATGTTTCACCCTGATGGCAGCTAAGCTTCACTTTGTGTCCAAAGAATAACAAACACTGTGGCTGTGAGGAACAGAGAGGAACTGTGGTGCTGAATGAGGAAGACAGGAGCGGCAGAGAAGCATGTGAGAGTTGTGCAGGACATGTATGAGGACAGGGAATAGTGGTGAGAAGCGCAGTGACAGAAGGGTTCAAGGTGGCAGTGGGATTACGTCAGGGATGGGCTCTGAGCCCCTTCTTGTTTGCAGTGGTGATGGATAGACTGACAGATGAGGTCAGCCAGGAGTCTATGTCTAGACTATGATGTTTGCACACAACATTGTGATCTATAGTGAGCATGCAGTAGGTATGTTCTGGAAAAGTATTAAAAGTTAGTTGAAGCAACACACATTACATTTGTGTGAATGAGAGGGAGACAGGTGGAAAGGAGAACATCCAAGGAGTAGTGGTAGTGAAGACAAGATGAGTCTATGGATGGTCAGTGATTCAAAGCAATGGCATGAGAAGTATGGAAGAGAGTCGAGGCTGGATTAAGACTAATGTCAGTGATAATTTATGACAGAAGGACAGAAGCATGAGTGAAAGGGAAGGTTTACAAGATGGTAGTGAGACCTGCTATGATTTATGGTTTGAAGAAGGTAAAGCTAACAAAAAGACACGAGGTTGAGCCGGAGGTGTGCAGGGCTGAAGATTTTCATTGGCAGTGACCCGAAAGGACAAGATTAGAAACGAGTACATCAGAGGGACAGCTCAGGTTGAGCAGTTTGGAGACAAAGATAGAGAGACAGGTCTGAGATGGTTTGGACACGCGCTGAGGAGGGATAGTGGATATACTGGAACTTTGTGGAGCTACCAGGCAGGAGGGAAAGAGGAAGACCTCAGAGGAGGTTTATGGGTGTAATAAAGGAAGCATTCAGAGGACTGATTTGACAGAAGAGGATAGGGATATGTTGGGATGGAGGCAGATGGTCCGCTGTTACCCCTGACAGAAGAAGATGAAGAAGGTTGGTTGAAAGCCCCGTGACACGCGATGTTGGAGCAATGCCAAGGAAAAAAGATGAAATCTGTCATTATCTGTCACCAGAAACCTTCCCCACAGATATTTTGACAAGTTATGTCAGGATAAGCATAGGTATAATTAATAGCATATATCCAGTTAAGGTGTTCAAGTTTCAGAGGGATAGGAATAGTCATGGTGGCTCACTGAATTGACATGAATTGGAAATTAACGATGTAATTTCTATTAATATTAGACAGAACTGCAGCTACATTCAGACAGTCAAAATCCCCACTATGAGAAAGATCTGTTATTTCTTATGTGCATTTTCCAGCATTTTTTCAAGTGTCATGGCAAAAAACTACCACCAGGGGGTAGCAAATACTCAACAACAACTCGTGGATCTGTTGTTGCTCAGAGCAACATGAATACTGTATTATTGCTGCTTGGAAGTGTGTTAAATGTCTTTCCAGCACTACAGTAAGGCACTCACATGTTGTTATTCATAGTAGCAAATTTTAATTCAATCGAATCAATATAGATTCATCAAGTATAAATCTGACTGTCTGGTCAGTCCGTCTCTGCCTTGAAGTGCCACCGTGCCGTGTTAACCTTCCATCTCCTTTAACCTTTAATCCTGACTTGTTGTCCCTGCTGTGAACTGACAGGGGGCTAAGAAGATGCTGTCCATGGGCATCACAGGACCAGAGGGCCATGAACTGTGTCGGCCAGAAGAGGTGGAGGCCGAAGCCACCCAGCGAGCTATCACCATCGCCCATGCTGTCAACTGCCCGCTCTATGTGGTTCATGTCATGAGTAAATCTGCCGCCAAGGTTGTGTCTAACGCACGCAGAGATGGTGAGTGTGGACTCCTCCCTCCTGCTGTTTAAAGAGGGTGAGGCTGAGAGCTGATGAGCTTCAAAACTGGTTTCAGTTTTCTTTGTTTTATGTTTTAGTCAAATATTGAGTTATACAGTGTTTGCACATTTTGTTTTTTGTTGCTATGGCAAAAAATAAAGCCACTGAGAATTTTATCTCAGCATGAGGTTTCTGATTGCTCTCGAGCAGATAAAGTATACTCGGTTTTAGTAAACATCTGACACAGGTTTTTTCTTTCTTTCTTTCTGAACAGGGCGTGTAGTGTTTGGGGAGCCAATTGCTGCCGGTTTGGGCACTGATGGTACCCACTGTTGGCACAAAGACTGGGCCCATGCTGCTGGTTTTGTCATGGGTCCTCCGCTTAGACCTGACCCCAGCACACCTGGGTACCTTATGGACCTACTAGCTAAGTAGGTAGAACTGAAAGTCCAGCAATATTGCTTGCTGGTGGTTTTTATTCAGTGCAGTGTGTGTTTTTTCCTGTCTCTCTCCCCGTACCCCCAACCAGTCGTGACAGATGGCTGCCCCTCCCTGGGCCTGGGTTTGCTGGAGGTTTATTCCTGTTAAAAGGGAGTTTTTCCTTCCCACCTTCACCAAGTGGTTTCTCATAGGGTACAGTCTGATGGTTGGAATTCTTTTTCTATTGTTGTAGGGTCTTTACTTATATAAAGTGCCTTGAAGCAACTGTTGTTGGGATTTGGTGCTATATAAATGAAACTGAGTTGAATTGAAATTCAATTCGGTTTGTATTTTGGCTACAGCTACAGATTTTTTTAGGCTATGGGAGTTTAGAAGTTCAGAATCCCATGTGATCCCACGCAGAATCAGCTAATACAGATTTATCCAAATCAGACAAAATGTATCTGGATCAAGTGTACTATGTTTTTGCTGATTTTTTGCTGCTACAGTTTTTGTTTGTGCTGGTATCATTTTGAAAATATTAATAAAAGAACATTTCTGAAGTAATTTAAAAGCATGCCACTTGGTGCGTATTAGTTGGACCTGAATCAGAGGTTCTGTTGACGAGTTAGGTCCAGCAGGCCTCAGGTTGGAGCACCAAACCCTAAACAGCTTGAAAAATACATAGTTTGTATCTGTCATTGTTCCATGTGATAAAAATAGCCCAAACATTGTTTGGTCAAATTGTTCATCCAAGGTCAACCACATTGACCTTTGAGAAACTTTTATTAATATCTTTAAAATGATAGAGGCACAAAGAGCCATTTTTGCAGCACAAACATTGAATACCACGTCTGTTGGATTTAAAGAAGGTGGGGATTTTAGCATTTTAGGATCATGTTCACATATGACATCTTTGCATGACAGAACTTTCACTTGCAATTTTGAATGGTACGACAGACTGTGTTAACAACAGTGATTTCTGGAAGTGTTTCTGAGGCTGTGCAGCTATTCCTATGACTAAATCATTCAGTCTGAAGGCCTGTAGATCAGGGACAACTAATATTCATTTTGAGCCTTATCGATTGTGCACTGAGATTTCTCCAGATTCTCAGAATCTTTTAGTTATATTTTTTTCTGTAGATGATGAAATATTCAAAGCTTTAGCAATGTTATGTTAAGGAAAATTATTCACAAATTGTTCCACAATTCGTACAGTTTTTTTTTTTCAGATTGGTGAACCTCTGCCCATCTTTACTAATGAGAAACTCAGCCTCTCTAAGATGCTCTTTCTATACCCAGTCTCATTATTGACTTTTGTCAATTAACTTAATTAGTTGCAAAATACGTTAGCTCCAAATTAGCTCAAAATGAACTAAGATTTTCCATGAAATAGTAAAAATGTCTCAGTTTAAAAATTTGATGAGCTTTCTATATTCTATTGTGAATAAAATGAAGGTTTATAAGATTTGATAATTTGACATGCTGTCGCAACTTTTTTGGGAGTGAGGATTTAGAATTGACCAAAGTGACCCTCAAGGTTACTGATACATTTTTTAGGTTATTCCATCATCAGTTTGGACATAACAGTCATTTTCCTTCTGTTCATTGTGCCAGTGATGATCTAAGCGTGACAGGGACGGACAACTGCACCTTCTCTGTGTGCCAGAAAGCCCTGGGCAAGGACGACTTCACCAAGATCCCTAACGGTGTGAACGGTGTCGAGGACAGAATGTCTGTCATCTGGGAAAAAGGAGTGGTTAGTACTAAGGATATACTCACTTTTTTAGTTGGCTCTTTTTAAAGCACCGGTTTCTTGACAACAAGTTTTAAAGATGCCATGTGGTTAATGTTCGCATAACAAAAAGTAGCAAATACACATTTTTGACTCTGTACCGGCCCATTTGCATTCATGACGGCGTGCCATGATGTTTAATGTTGGGTTACTGTTTTTACTATCAAATATTAATAATTCTACTTTTCTCACAATTATTTGGATGATATGTGTATTTCTTTTTTCCTGCAACACACAATAAACTCCCAGAGCTGCAGATGGCTGCACGATTGCAAGCACTGCATTTTCTGGCCATTGTTGTGGGGACTGTGTATCAGCTCAGCTGCCCCAAGGCCACTGGAAAGATTTATTTTGTGCAACAGTGCTTACAAATCACACATTAGATGATATTTTGGCAGAAATGAGTTGCTTGCACTGACCTTTTGTCTGCTAATTCTGTGTATTGTTGTCATCCAGTGTGGCCCCCTAACTCAAACTGGGTGCTTTGTGCATTTTCTTCTCCCCTCAGCATAGTGGCAAAATGGACGAGAATCGATTTGTGGCTGTCACCAGCAGCAACGCAGCAAAAATCTTCAACTTCTACCCGCAGAAAGGCCGAATCGCCAAGAACTCGGATGCTGATGTGGTTATATGGGACCCAAGGATGACCAGGTGAGAACTCCAGCTCAGGTCATTCAGCAGTCTGGAAGAAATCTTTAGAAATCGAGCAGTGAAAGAAAGCCTTCAGCTGGTGTACGTAAAGTTTTAAAAGTGCATGATGAATGCAAATCCTGATGTTAAAAATGGTAACGTCGCCACTGTCTCCATCAGAGCTCCATCACACGGTGATGCTGATCCATTTGGCACACTTGAGAGCGTGTCTTAAGTGTGCCAGGCACTTCACTAACTAAGATAAGGTTTTTAAGTTTAGCTGTAAAGCATGTAGGCGACAGATACAGGCACCTAAAAAGAGAAGAGCTATATCTTTCATCCTGTGCCACGTCAACACTAACGCACTCACTAACCCTCCACATAAGCTGATTACGTCTATGCTCCATCCAAAAGTCGGTGTATGTCATCACTTATCTATAGCTGCAAATTAAAGCATAACACAATTTACATATGAATGAAATTCATCACTCTATTAAAAAAAAATTTAAATTGCTGTTTGGTAATTTTATATTTTTAGGAAAAGATTTTAACACACTTACATAAGGCATGAGTGAGACGATGCTGATGGGTCATGGTAAGAATTTTGAAACTGACGAATATTTCATGTGGGAGCTAAACCAATTTCCTTCGTGCAGAATACACGGCGTTATGGCTGCTTTCAGGAATGTGCTCAGAATATCGCAAAACTGGTCATGTGATTGTGTTGTATTATTTGAGCTGTTGTGTGAAGCACAAGCACAAACGAAGACAGTTTGCGTTCCAGCATCATGTGTACTGTAGCACAATCTTATATGACCTGGAAATAGCAATGCACCGCTCTGTTTGCTGAAGGATCTGGGCTGCGTCCCTCAGGGATCTAACCCACTGTGGATGTGAGTTGATGAAGAGCATATTAAACCCCAGTGTAATTTTCTGTAAATGAATTTACTGATAATAATACAAAAACAACAAAAAAAGATTATGTCAGGACCAATAAACTCCACAGTTGTTACTATGACGTGCTTTCCAGTTTGTCTTTCCTCTCAGACCTGTCACTCCTGGACATCAGCTGTTGTCCATTTAAGTTGTGTCTTTACCATATGCGCATGTCTGTGGAAGTCATAATGCCTTTCAAGCATGAGAGCGCATTGTATTTGATTGCTGCACAGTGAATTCATCTGTGAAACTGTGTAATTAATTTGCCGTCAGCACAAGTGTCACTTCATAACATCCGGGACCAGGGGCCACAAACAGTTGCATAACCGCCTCCCCCCCACAAAAAAACCCAAATCCCTAGGAAGCTCACTCAGTTGACTTGTTTCTCATAATTGGGTGAGCTGAATAATGAGGACACATCTTGTTTTCGTCAGTGCACACTAGGCATGGTGTCTGGCTTCACAAATCCACAGGAAACATGTTTGTGAATGGAGAGTAAAAGGGGTCAATGAAAAAAGAAAGAAAGACATCCGGTGCATTTCATGGAAGCAGCTGAGTCACACTTACTTTGCTGTTCCCTGCTGACTTGGTCTTTCACTCAAATGTGATTTATTTGTTCGACATCATCAGTTTGTACTGTGCAGAGCATTTCATACATTTATTATGAAGAGATTTTCTACAGTCCTAATCAACTTACTTCACGTAGTTGTGCAAATATACATGTTGTAACTTAAAGCTGCTGTGATCAGTCATTTTCTGCAGATTGCCCACTCCTCTCTCTCTCTTATATTTTTGTTTGTTGGTCCAGTCAATTCCAACTTTGGTTTCAGTTTTTGATTGAATGGGCTCGAGTTAGTAATTATATGGAATCTGTCTGTGATAATACAGCCACAAATTCACATTAACTCCCATTAATTTGATGCTGTATACATCAGAAATTCAGACGTTTGTCAACATGCATAAATACATTGGGTGACTTTCATGTGTTTGGCTGATCATATACACCTGTTCAGCTGTTGGTTGAACAGGTGTACCTTTTTTACATTTTAATCCAGAAACTAAAAACTAAGAAACGAAGAAATTCTATCATTTCTTTATAAATCAAACCTGGCAAGCCCGTGTGAACTAAAGCCCCAGTTTCCTGTCCTTAGCTCACAGGCGTGGCACCCAATATGGTCTTCTGTTGCTGTAGGCCATCTGTTTCAAAGTTCGACATGTGTACATTTAACAGCAGTATTGTCATTGTACACCATTTAAATTACTTTAATAATTTCTGCTACTAAACTCCATCACAGCTATGCTAAATTTATTTTGCTGAGAACTGAAAAATGTTGCCGCTCTTGTGTTTCTTTGTTCATATTTCCCATCAGGTTCCAGCTTGCACAGTCTTTTTTTATATCTGGATACTGGCTATGCTGCAATATTATGTGGCTGTGCTCACGCAGCAGCCTTTGGATAGATGCCACAATAATGTAATAGGCAGCAGTGAAAATGTTGAGGTGCCTTTTTATTGTCTGAAAGAAGCTTAGTGTATGTGCTTAGTGAGCCTTTAAGAGCCTCACATGAGCAAAAGTTTTGAATAATACATTATATTACTGCTGCACAGTGAACCAACTGCAAGTACATCTTGGCCTGATTCAATCAGTTTCAGATGAGGATGGACTGCATTAAGTTTTCACAATAGCTTTATCCTTTTCTTTGGTATTCAGAAAGCATCCAGCAATTATCTAACGCAGGCTACATGTGACCAATGAGTTTAGCTCATAAAAAGCCTCCACTGACTGTTTTTAAAGCTGCCAATGTATCTTTATGTAGGAAAATATCTGCCAAGACTCATCACCAGGCTGTGGACTACAACATCTTTGAGGGTATGGAGTGTCATGGGGTACCTGTCATTACCATCTCCAGAGGCAAAGTGGTGTATGAGGATGGGCAGCTGAAGGTGTCACCAGGACATGGCCAGTTCATCCACAGAAAACCATTTTCTGAGTTTGTTTACAAAAGAATCAAGCAGCGGGAGCAGGTTAGTAAAGTCTTAGCGTCAGAAGTGTCACTGAAGTTCCACATTTTTTGGATGTGAACTTAATGGGTAGTGCATACACATACATATACAAAAGTGTTGCGATTTTGCAAAAAAATTTGCTCTTGAAAAAATGCACTCAAAAAAATCAAGTTGACATCAAGCGATGATTAGCTGGCCCTGAAACAGAGATTCTGGGTTCATCCAGTTCTCGTGAGAGGGCAGCATCAGGGAGAATTTCAGGGTTTGGTCCAAGAGTTCAGGCTGTATCACGATAGCTTTCATAGGTGAGTCTGAAAAATATCTTTAACACACAAAATATTCACACCATTTTTACACATCTGGTGTGTAAAAGCCTTTAGCCTAACTGTTCCCTCTTTTATTTACTATTTATGGTCAGTTGAGGTAAGCAAACTGGGTGCTGGTTGTAGCGTCATATATGCTGTAAGCATATAAATTTGGATTAAATTACCCAGAATATTGCAAATAAGTATATCTCAATAAGATGAACTATACAGGAGACTACAGACTACAGACTCAGGTGTGATTTTGACTCAGTCTACTTCTGATATTTGCTAAAACTGATATTTTCCTGTGTCCATTCCAAGTGCAGATCATGAATTGCACAGAGGACATACATTGGCAGGACCGCTTAGCTGTAAAACACTTTTCATAGTTAATTCAGAATTATGAACTTGAAGCAACCAGACTGGGAGTAGGTACCACGCACAGGATGACCTAATGTTTCTGTCTGCTTTGTATTTGACCTGCAGGTGAGGAAACCTACAGCTGTGACCAGAAAGCCATATGAAGGCAAAGTCATTTCTGTCTGAACACATACCTGGGAACTTAAAGGGCACCTTAAATCTCCAACAATGCAACCCAGAAGCTACCCATTGCACAAACAACAAGTGTTTTCTCAAAGACAACCTTCATTGGAGTAGCTTTTTGCATTTCAAGCATATGAGGGTTATAACATGTTGAATTTCTGCCTGAGTCAATGCTCCGCTGGAAGAGGAAACTGAGTCACATACAGCTGTATCTGCAGCCAGCTCTGTTCAGTACACAGATCACAAAAACCAACTCTGCTGCTGCAAACTATACATTTATTACTAACACCATTATGTAATAACGCAACTCACCATAAGAAATGCAAATCGGGTTTATGCATGAGTTCCTGGTTAGTAAATGAAAAGTCTCTAAATAGAAAAAAACAAACAATTTCACTGTATATTGTGTTCTGTGCTCTAAAACAATAGTAAATCAGCATTTATAGTTGTGTGTAATTATGCCTGAGTTTTCTTCTTCACAGCATGTTTTTGCATTTTTTACCCCCATCTTCTAAAATGCCAGTTGCCACTGGTAACAGAACTGTCTCTCACCCAAAAGCATCCTTTCCCTTTGATGAAATATTCATTAAAATACACTGACATGCATGTGGTAATAAGATTTACTCCGCTGACCCAGACGGACTCTGTGTTTGCATATTCAGCAGGCTCACACATCATTATACACTCCATCTATGCCCATGTATGGACTGCATTCATTCCTTCTCGTGGTAAAAAAGGTCTGCGGCTGTCATCGAGCATCATGTGGCAGCTTCCCATTGGGGCGGGCATGCTGGCATGTTATTATGCCACAGGGCCAGTTGAGACATAGTGTGAGCTTATCAGGTTGCCACACGGGTCAGTGGTAGTGTGTGAGTCACAGAATGCCTACTCATCCTCAAGCAAGAATGCTTCTTTCCTCTTTTCTTAAACGGTGCAAAGGATGGTTGGGGGATGGTGGGGTATTGTACAGTGAATGGTGAGCCTATTTAAAATGGTGACCTGGCTATAACTTGAGTTTTCAAGCTTTAAACACAGAGGAAGTGATTCATACTAAATATTTACACTTTAACTAGTGTAACCCAAAGTATTTTTTAAGTGATCACAGTATTTCTAAGAATCAGGTTTTGCCAAACATGGTGATATCAATTAGTCTTGCTAACTGTAACAGCAATGAAAATGTTTAACCTGCAGTTGAAGAGGTATACTTAACTAACCAAAGTATGGGAGTAACTCAAAGTATCTATTATTCTAGTATTCTGAACTTCAAGCTGAGCATCAGAATAGTGAAGAAAGACCTTTCAAATGACTTACTCAAATAACCACTCGTTACAACCAAATGGCTATTGGTTGGATAACAGTGCAACACCATTCTTATGGCTGGTTCCAGCCTGATATGTGCCATGTCACAAGGCTGTAACAATCTCAACCTGGTGTCTTGAAAATGACAGTGAGTTCACTGTACATAAATGACCTGCATAGTCACCAAATCCCAGGCCAAAAGAGCACCTTTGGAATGTGGTGGAACCGAAGCTTTGCATCACTGATGTGCAGCTGACAAATCTTACGCAACGGCAAGATCCTGTCATGTTAATATGGAGCAAAATCTCTGTGGAATGTTTCCAGCACTTTGTTGAGTCTGTGCCGTGAGGAATGAAGGCATTTCTAAAGGTAAAAGGGCATCTTTGCAACGTATACCTAATGTAGTGGCCGCTAAGCATATGTTCTCACTTTGCCAGGAATTATATATTAAGTACATATATTAATCATGACTTTCCTCAATTCTACAAGGCTGAGCCAGTGGTGACGCCTCTCCAACTGCAGCTGAGTGATATGATTTGAGCATACTACTATGTAGCGTGTGTGTACCACTAAGTATTTAAGTACGCAGAATGATAGTAAATATACTGAGCATGTAGTGTATAGTATAGGATTTCTACTACTTAAAACATCTGTCATAAGCTGTTAAATAAAGGAAGTTTTTTTTGCAAATATTAATGCATAATGAACAAACACAGCCTAAGGGATTTCTCAAAACTGTGTATATACCAATAAGACAGTAATAAACTAATAGTATTTACCTGGGCTACACTACCCTGAGGAATACACATTAATAGCAGTTTTGACCTTTCCCTATTCACACATCACTGCATTTCTCACCTGTCACAGTCTGCATTATGAAGTCAGTAGGCTGTGACCTGTCCCTATGCTGAGTGAAGAAACAGCACCTGCATGATGCTAATGAACGGTGACAGTGCATAAGTAGGAAGAGCACAGTGCTGCTCTCTGCACATGCAAATGACATCTGTCTTAGATTATGTAAGCAAATATCGCTGTTCTACATTCTGCACAGAGGTAAAATGCAGAAGCGAGGTTATAACTGCGGTTTCTTTATTTGATATTTTATGTAACAAACATAATTAGGTGTTTATTCATAGCAGGAATGACTGCAACCATCACAACTGATAGTGGCAAAATGATCATAGTTTGGGGTTGATTCATTATAAAATTCTTCCTCTGTCATGTTATATAATGAACATGATGTAATAGGTAAGTAATGTATTTCCTATGGCTGAGAGCTCATTGCAGCTCTGTTGAATCAAGGTAATACCTCTTAGCTTATGGTCTTTAATTGCGCCACGGTTACCAGTAGACTGAGCTGTCACGTGATGCCATAAATAGTAGTATACTGCTCTAGTTTTCTGAATAATAATGACACAGTAGGTGGTGGATTACAGGTGAGAACTGGGGCGCAAAGAGTACATATTTATTCTGCTAAATGTTAAATATAATATAAAACAATTGAAGAGAAATGTATTATGATGTATTTTGAAATAACATACACTGAAAGTTTTCTATATGAGATCGTTGCAAAATTTGCAGCCTCACCTAATGTCCACCCTACTGGCACTGATTTTATATTAGGATTTAAAAATCTAGGTGGTTTTGGTATGGCGAGTAGCCTTCAGTAATATTAATAAATCACACAGCAAAAGTACATTCATGTAGTTGTAAAAAGCATGACAATATAGTAAGTAATCAACGTATTCAGAGTAACTTAACGGAATACGTTACAAACTACATTTTGGGGCATGTAGTCTGTAATCTGTAGTGGAAGACATTTCAAAAGTACCCTTACCAACACTGGGGATGGTTAAAACATCGCTCTTAGATGCACCCTGGCTAGATGTAGAACAGGCACTATGCAATAATATAGAGATTTCGGACCTACCATTTATCAGCTCAAACACCAAACTACATGTATGTTTTAAAAGAGTCGACATCAGCTCTTCTCTGACAGCACGATGGGAGTTTCTTAAAATGACTGAGTCTTCATTAATCCCATGCGAATGTACACCTATCTGGAACAAAACTGACATACTACAGAAAAATAATATGATTAACCTCCCAGATTGGAGTCGTAAAGGAATTAAATATTTGGAATATATATTAGAAGGAGGACTTTATTCCATTTGACAGACTAGTTGTACAGTATGGGATTAACAAGAAAAGATTTTTAGAATATCAACAAATTAAATTTATAATAAAAAAAGTTTAAGCCTAATCAAGTTGAATTACAAACACAATCATGTGTGGTACAATTTCTTAATCTTAAAACCCCAAATTACTGTCTAAAATATACTGGACACTCTCCAAAATAGATGAATCAATATCCTTTTGCAAAATGGGAAGCGGATTTATCAGTCATCTTAGACCAAAATACAATACAAAATACTACACAGAGTGCACTATACAGGTCAATGGATATTCAAGATGGGCTTTATGTCTTCTAACAACTGCTCACACTGTCAAGGCAATAAACCTGACAGTTACGCTGTTTGGTTCTTTCCACCAGTGCAGAGGGTTAGGTGCTGGATATGTGAAGACTTATCAAAGTATCTGAAATGTAACATTCCAGCCAGTAGCGGTTTTTGATATGGGCAACACGGGCGGTTGCCCAGGGCAGCATCGTGGTGGGGGGCGGCCAGAGGGAGTGTTCGCCCAGGGCGCCAAACAGGCTAGGACCGCCACTGATTCCAGCCTTCGCTCTAGTCCACTTGTTGGGCATCTTGGATGACCTCACTACATAGATGAATACAGCCCACATGGTTCTCACCAACGTATGCATTGCCAAGATAACTGTCTTCATGAACTGGAAAAATAAAAATAATCCTAATTCTAACCATTATAGAGACCGTCTGAAAGATCATTTTAGTCTTCCCGCCTTCATTATTGCGCTTGATGTGGGGGTAGGTACAGGCTTGGGGTGTCTGGGGATTCTTGGGGGACTCAACCTGGGGGCTGTGGTACTGAACTGAATGGGGATCTGTGGCTCTTGGGTGGTGTTTTCCTGGTGGTTGCCTGCAGCAGGGCTGGAGGAGGGTCTGTGCTGGCGGACGAAGGTTACCGACCTGGTAGTCTAGCTGAACTCTGGGTGGGTCCAGAGTGGACTTGGGGTTCTGGGCGTGCTCTGCCTCCAGGCTGGGGCTCTGGCTGGGCCTTTGGGGCTTGGGTCCTGGTTGGTGTGTCACCGAGGTTGTGGGTGGGTGCATGCACGGAGGCCCAACCCTGGTGCGGGGGGCCTCTGGTGCATCGATGGAACTGGGGGCCTCTTCAGCTGGTGGGGAGGTTGTTCTCGTTCTGCTTGTTTTCTTCTTTTAACAGATGTGTAGTGTCTTTTCTCACTGTCCCTCTTCCCCTCTGTTAATCTTTCCCTCTCCTTTTCTTGAACTTCTCCTGTCTGCGTCTTTCCCTTTCTTATCCCCCGGACATGTCTGTTCCGACTGTAATAACTTAAAACTTTAAATAAATAAATAAAGATCAGTCAAGTGGACCAGTATGGTAAAGCCGTAAGGATCCACTTGGGAAAACAAATCTGCTGGGCATTTTTCTTGGCCTTCAGACAATAATTCAGACTAAAGTATAAGGCTGATATTTCTCTCCGCGAGATCCATGGACCATCCATGTTGATCTGTCAGTCTGCACCAGGACTAGCACCGCCATCACTAGAGTGTCTGTGTGGAGAAGATTTTCCTCACAGGATACTTTGTGGATCCTCTTTAGAATGAAACAGTAGCGGAAACCAGAAATATGGCTGATGAAGAAGAACAGAAAAACTACATAATTAGAGATTTGGCTTTTTTTTCCTTTTTTTTTTGCCTTGCAATAGTTATTCTCAAGCAATATGTTAACATGCACCTTGGTAATAAGTGACCTGAGGCTGCAGTTGTTTTTCTCCTTTCTCATTTTGAATCTCTTCCTCAGGATTTTGCCGTGGAGGTACTCCACTCTCTCCTCAGCAGCAGAGGGGAAGAACTGTTCACAGACCATCAACCTTAGCTGGGAGACTTTGGTTGACATCAGAGCCATAACAAGCAGAGTGAGCAGGATGGCAGTCAGTGGAATTACAGAACTATATAGCAACAACTTGGGTTTGGGGAGGCACTGCTTCTCAAACAGAGTCACAGAGTAGGAAAAGTCTTTTTCATGATTTTCTTGTCCAAGAGACATTCCAATTAAAGTTGCAATTCCCTGCAAGGATAAACAAGTGAGTCTTTTGTGGTTGAGATGAGGAAAATATTTAAAAAAATAAATAAATATTTACTACGGTGTACTTACTTTGATGCTCATTAACAAAGGGATGTGGAATGGCTCCAGCTCTGATAACCTTGCTGTAACAATGTCAACAAAACAGTACAGCAAGGCGTCCACAGTTATGAATATGACCCAAGCTATGAAATGGGAGACAACTGGAATTCCAAATTTCACCATAGCTTTCCCTTCTCTTGTTGTGGGACGGGCGGAGGGAATGAAGGTGTACAGCTGCTCCTCCTCTGCCGTGAGGGGAAGGACGTGGGATTTTCCTTCCGCCTTCTGCTTCTCGTCAAAATGAACAAACTTGCTGCTGATGAACCTGTTTTTGTATTTCATGTCTCTGCAGTATTTTTTTATGTGCAATGCTATAAACATCATGAGCACGAGGAAGCTGATGGCAGGAAACATCCTGTCGGTCACTGAGCTCACTGTATTCATCAGGGCCTGTGCATATTTAACAGTCTCGTTGAGCTTCTGCTCTGCTCCTGCGAGCCTCTGCCTGAATTCTTCTGATTCCAATCTTGGAGAGACGTTGAGCTGGGAGTCAAATCTCACTACTCCCAGGTTTGTAACCCCTTTGAGCATGTCTCCGATCCACTTCAACATCTGAACATAGTTAGTAAATGGAGCAATGATGGAGGCTTTTTTTGCCTTCAGGTTGCAAATCATACTCCTGACCAGCAGCGAGAGGTTCTCCAGAGTGTTACGGATGTTCTTAAGAACCACTAAGCTGGTTCCAGCAGTTAACAGCAAGTTCCTACTCTTTTTCATGAAAATGGATATAACAAAAAGAGTCCCTAAACACCTTACTCTCTTTGATAGGAAGAGGGCAACAGTCAGCAGTGTCCCAAAGCAGGCGGCAATCCCCCCAGCCACTGCTAGCTCATAGTCCTGAGCGAAAAGGAGGTACAGGAGGAGCAGGGAGCTGAGCAGGAGGCTGGAGATGCTACAGATGAGGAGGAGAAGGATTGTTCTTCTGAATCCATCCCTTTTACCAGTGGTGAACACATCCACAGCTTGAAAACCCACATCTTTAAGGCTTTGTTTTACTGCAATCCATGAGAAAAGCATCCTGGATATTAAAGTAGACGTTGAAAAGCAAAAGCAAAATTGGAATGAAATGGCAGGTTATAAGAAAATCATTAACAAATACAATATATTCAGTAACTACTGTGCCCGAAAAGACACTTGTGCTGAACAGAAAGGCGAAGTAGTAGCCTGATGTATAAAGCTCAGCAGCTCTTCTGATTCATGTAGAGCGCAGTCGCCTTAAATACGACAGAAACAGGAAGACTCTTGCCTTTGTCATTAGTCATTTTATAGTCATCCCTATTTTTCAACCACAAGCAGAAGTAAACAGAGGCTGAATTATGACTGTGGGGTGTGTGCAACTGAAATATCCTTTTCACATAAAAATCTAATGCTTTACTAAGAATTTCAAGGTGGTATTGCACGAATGTGTGAGTGGACTGAATACTAATAATTTTGTGTATTTAGGGTAACATATTCATATTGCAGAAACAATGATAAAATACCCTTTTACAGGAGTAGGTGATTTCAGAGAATCCTAATATTCAATAGAATTAGAAGGTCCGTGTGACTGTATTCATTTGACCCTATATGGTCATCATGTTTGTCACATGTCCAAAATGCCAGGCAACTTAACGTTAAGTGGTTAGTGGTCATGTGATCTGCAAAACCTCAATGTTGTAATGCTTAACATCAGAATTTCAGCACTGTCTTGGTCAGCACATTAAGTTCTGTGTACTTTATTCACACACTGAGGCTAGCATTGAATGTTTGCTTCAGAGAGAGGTGATAAAAAGAAAACATTTTCACTGATTTGTGAGCGTGACCTGAATACTTAGCGAGTGTATTTAGCTAATTACCTTTAGAACAGGCTTCGATTTTTCAGACAAAGAAAATAATACTTCAGAAAGTCTATCTTGTGGTATTTTCCTTCATAGTAGACACAATAGATGCCTTTTTTTAGGTTTAATTGGGAAAAAAAACTTGCACAACCCTGTCAAGGAGAGACCTGTTGAATTGAAACATTAAGCGAAGTAAGTTGTCGACAGAGCAGCCGGTGTGTTTGTGGTGTGGACCCGAAAAGCAGACAAGGGAGAGACTGAAATGAAGTTTAATCAAAAAGCGAGCCGTTGATTTGGCTGAAAAAGCATGAACACAAAAACAAAGCAAGGCGAACAGGTGCGAGAAGTAAAACTAAAACCTATGAAAACTATGACAAGAGAAACATGAACATAAATCTGAGCAGGTGCAAGAAAACCAGAAACATGGACCTGAACAGGATTATGAGAAAGCTGACGTGACGTGGAGGGAGGAAAACAGATGAATCGACAATGAATTAGTGAGAAAGAGGACTTACATACACAGGAGGGTAATGGAGAAAACAGCTGACACAAATGAACCTGAACGCCACAGGGGAAGTACAACTAAACACACTTAACATGGAACACCAGACTCTTCGCAATAAAACAGGAAAGAGAAAAGGGACGTAGACAAGACAACACCAGCTTGACAAATAGAACATGCAACACGAAGACATGAAATACATGGGGAGACAGGGGGCACACAAAAGACACAAGCAAGGAGACACAGAAGAAACATAACTAGATCAAAACGCAAGTAAACCTTAACTAAAATAATAACACAAGAACTTTACATGATTTCAATATAACAATCAAAAGTACTAAACAAACTCACAGACCCTGCCCCCTGACACAGAAACACTGGTTTTATTTACATCTAAACGGATTCCCTGTATCTGCACACTGACTGGGACGCATTCATTGCAACATGAGACTCTGTCACAGTCACATAAAATCAAATGTATGTACTTGCCACAGCAAATGGTCTAGTTATTACATGAAATAAGCATCCATAATCACATATTTGAGAGGAAAAAAGCCTGTTAACTCAATATGAGTAAATAATCACTGTTTACATGTATAGTGCACTTTAAACGTATTCATATGAATTTATTTGTGTTTTGATGGGAAAGCAAAAATTCTCTCTAAAACATCCCATAAACTCCAAAAACAAACAAATTCAAATAAAAACATCTTCACTGTGCAGAATGTTTGTCTGTTAAATGAAAGAGCTGCAGTCTGCCTGCTGAGAGTTACTAGGTGTATGACGTCACAACGGAACAGAAATACCCATATAGAGCAGAGGCTTCAGTCATTTCACTGCCCTTCCTTCGTGAGTGCACAACAAAAATCCGAGCTCGTTGTTTAAGTGTCTAAATATCGCATTTTGAAAATTTTTTGGGGAAGAAACATTGTGAATACACTGACAAGCTTCAGGAAAACTGTTGCTGTATTTATTGGATCCAGCCAAGTGGTGTAGCATCTTTTTACAAGAATGCAGCGCCAAAACCTGTCGCCAGTGTCTGAGAAAGATCAGCTGGGTTTAAACCCTGTCAAGCTCCCACTAAAGAGAAAGCGAATCCAGCATGATGCTGCACAAAATTGCAGCAGAAGTGCTGACAGCTCCTCCCCAGCAAGGGGAAAACGCAGAATCTGTGGAGAGAAATTTGTACTGAAAAGAAATTTCAGTCAGATTTCAACCAACTGCAGAAGCATCACTGAGGCCTGCTTTTCAGAAAGAAAAGGGATGAAGAAAGACACAGACAAGAATGAATCAGCTGTGACACCACCAAGCATCCAAAAAAGTGCCGCTATCACGATGATCCGACTCAAAGGCAAGAAATTGAATGATACGGCCTCGAGTTTCCAGAATGATGCCAGATCCTCTGAAAGCAAAGGGATGGAGAAAAAGAGGCCAGAAGACCAGAAAGTTAGAAACATTTGGATCGTTGGCTCAAGCTACGTCAAAAGAGGAGAGTTCGGAGCAAGACAGAAGTTTGGAGAGAATTTGGGACTTAATGCCAAAGTCCAATGGTTTGGCAAAGGAGGGATGGGCTGGAGCGGCGTCCTTCCACGTTTTTATGAAGAGTTATCTACACGGAGCCCGCCTGACATATTGATTATCCACGCTGGTGGCAATGATTTAGGACTCATGTCTGCCCAGCAACTTTCTGGTATAATGAAGATGGAATTGATGCAACTGCACAAAGAGTTCCCCTCAATGACGATTGCTTATTCCTGCATCAATCAGCGCCAAGTGTGGAGGTATGGAAGTCCATGGAAGATAAATAAGGACAGGGAGATTGTCAACCATACCATGAGAAAGGCTGCCCACTGCTTTGGAGGGGTGATTATTGAACATCCCTGTTTGAAATTTTTCGACAACACAATCTTTGTACCAGACGGAGTCCATTTCACAAAGAAAGGAAATGAACTGTTTGTGACCAGCATCCGCTCCACCACCAAGAACATTCTGCAGTCAACGCAGAGAAAACAGATTTGAGGCGTCAACCTCTATAATCTGACTACACATATGAATGAGAATACTGAATAAATGCAAAGTCAAAAGAGCAGTGTGTAAAGACTCCTGTGCTTACAGATTCTGAATAGAGATTAGGAAATGTTTGTGACAAAGACACATACACAGACAGTCTCTCTCTCTCACATTTACACTCACACTACAAGAAGATTGTGGATTCACGTGTCTGTGTATTTTCTAATTTTTTATTCCATGTGCTGTATGTTTATTTTTTATTTTTTTAATGCAATAACTGAAATAACACAGATAGAAATGAATAAATGAACAGATAAAAGATTCACATGAATAAGAGGAGGCTACAGAGATTTTTTTATAACTGTTTTTGGAAAAGCAAAGTGTGTTTGGCTATTCTGACTGCAAAAGCTGCCAGAGAGGACAGGATTTAAAGCAAAACTAAAAAAACAAACAAAACACCTTTAAATCTAGGGTGTCAAACATAGGGCCCAGGGGCCAAAATCGGCCTGGCAAAGACTCCAATCAGTCCCACTTGATGGCTGGATGGCTAATGTTTTTCTACTCTACTTAAGCACTCAAATCACTTTATACAATACATTCACCATTTAACAAACATATTTGGGCAAACTCCTCTTCTACATCTAAGTGCCCTCTGTCTAACATTCACACACACATTGATGAACACACTGGGAGCAATTTGGGTTTAGTATCTTGCCCGAGGATCTTCAGACTGGAGCAGCCAGGGATTGAACCCCCAGCCTTCCAATCAGTCACTGATTTGTATGAATTACTCCGGGTTGTTGTAGAGGAGGTGAACCACAACCACCGTCAGGCAACAAATCACAAAGAACTGTGTTTTTGTGTTTCTTTGTCTGTGCTCATGCATGGTTTATGTGCAATAGCATGCATGTGTGATTGCATGGGTTTCTATGTGTCTAAATGTTTCTCATTACACTGTGTGGAACTTTAGAAATGAAAGGTGGATATCACATTTGTCATTTGTACCTTACATGTCTTCTCCAAGCTCTTCATTCAGGTGTTTTGGAATGGGGAAACACCTACAAACCTAAAACAAGCCATCCTAAGGACCGAAATTTAGAACCATTCCTTTACCATTATTGCATGAAGAAAAGTGACCTAACTGGCAACATTGTGCAGTTAGGTCAATAAATGAAATCAGAATCTGTCTATAAACAACTAAAAAGAGCAACTTATTCACATTGATGTAAAAGATGATGTAGTGTGTGTGAGTGTGCGTTAATTTGATCATCACTCAACTCTTGACATCAGTGTAATATCATTTTTTTTATTTTTAATTTGAAAAATAACTTACATAAATCTCTGTACTCAACCATACTTAACCAAGACATAGCCTTGGCATTAACACATTGCACCAAAAAGAGAAAATGAAAAGGCATTCAAAAGGATAAATAACATGTCTTTGTCATCATGAGGCATTTTTCCTCTTCCAAAAGAATCTATCAGTCTACTTGTGGTAGCTTGTTTACTCAAATTCTGACATCTAAAGGTATGTACAATGAAAATGAAAATATATACTGTAGCTTGTTAAAGCGACAAGGTTTTTCTCTGACATTAAAATGCATTATCTTCACGTGGAAAAGGAACAATGCCTCAATTCAGTTTCATTCAGACATACTGCAACTATAAGATTCATGTACTTCCCAGACACGAGAAGTATTGTTAATTACTAAAAATAGAAAATAAAAAATAAACTGGTCTTGGCTTTTAAATAAAACTAACAAAAATATAGTAAAGTAATTTCATTTTCATTAAAACAAGAAAAAAAAATTCTGTGGCAATATCCCTTATTATTTCAACTTGTGATTAGCTCATCTTCACAAACAGTGATGTAAAATTGAACCATGGCAACACGCATGTCGCGCATGTTTGCCGTCTCTTGATTCGGTATAGACCTCTTTGCTGTACCAGTACAGATTATTTTTGCATGTTCGTCAACAATACTGAAATAAAATACACTTGCAATCACAACTGTTTCGCCAGCATCCATTAAATATAAAATATTTTCCTTGTCATATTTTTTCTTCTTCTTTTTTTTCCTCAAAAACCTGAAAGAAAATGTGACTTTCGGGTGGGGTGGAATGTTCTGTTAAAACTTCAATAAATGGCCCAGGAAGACCAAGAACTAATTTGCCATAGAGCTCAATTTAAGGTGAGGGAGAAAAGTAATGAAGTTGACATGCACTGTACAAGAAATTGCAAAAATTCCAAATATCATCTTTATCAAAACATGCTGAGTTACTGTAAGGTGTGCCCAAGCCATGTTGCAAAAGACCCTTTTCAACATGCTTGTTAAACAAATCCAAATCCAAAAGAAGGAAGAAAACAAACATAGTGAAACGATACAGTACTGTAAAGTAACCAACAGTCCTAAAATCTGGACGATGTCAGGGGACTGAACAATGGTAGCAATGAATAGTACGATGAGAAGTACCCTGGGAAAGGAAGAAAAAGAGAAACATGTACAATTTGCACATTATGTTTATCTTTATAAGGCATTAGCCTTTTACAATGAAATAGATCATTTACATTTATTTTCATTATCACTTTTTGTCACATAAACATTTTCTGTTAAATAATTCTTAAGTTCCCCTTTTCTGCATGTCTGCAAAATGCAGATTCATGAATGGTGTAAAGAATGATAAACAATGTCCTTTTTTTTTCAGTCACGATGTTGCATTCACTCCCCTTGAAAACCATGCACTAGTGAAAATTTTCTTTAAAAATAATATAAATTGTTGAAAACGGCTGATTCTGTTTATTTTCATCTTTTTTTTTTGCAAGTTACAGCCTCAAGAAAATAATTTTCTTCTTTCTTTTTTTATTCAGCTAAATTTGTGTCCATGCAAAGAAACTAAAAAAAGGGAAAAGAAAAATCTCATTTAATTTTCATACAATATATCAACAGAGAAAGAAATATGGTAAGATTGTACATCTTTTCATGGAGTTTGGATTGTTACTGTATTTATTTATTTTTTGGGGGAAGGGGGTGTTGAGGGCAGCCACTTTAAAGTGGCATTTGATTAATCTTTTACGGTGCTTTACCAGTATGGGTTGAACGGGTAGATATATGTAGAGTATGCGGGGTTTTTTCTTTTTGGGGTCTGTGGGAGTGTGGTTACAAGCTGGGACACACCTCACCCAAAGTGATGGTCTCGAAAATTCCATCTACACGGCTAGGTCTGTTGGCGTGGCGTGACCAAGCATCTGGTTAGAAACACTGTCACCCCCTTCAGAGACAAGTACACTGACATTTAAAGAAAAAAGTAAATAAAAGAAATGAAAACGACACAGGAAAAAAAATAAAATCAAGCAACACACAGATTTTTCATTCGAAAAGGGCTTCTGTAGAACTCATTCAGAGGTTCCCAGTGTTGACCCCCATGGCTTCGAATTGGATGAAAACCTGGAATTGACGGATTCCTCGTGCTAAGGAGTTCATTCCGGCTTCCTCCAAACAACAACAACAACACCTGGCAATCCCTGCTACCAGGCGCTCGCGATACGCTTCGCCACATGCACAGTGTGCGTGACGTTTTTGCTCAAAACACAGGATCACGTTTGCACCCCTAGAAACAGGCTCAGAAGACACAACATCAAGCATGCAGTGTAACCGGGGGGGGCGTGACCTGTAATCGCAACACTGGCTGCTACAACAACGCTATCAGTCCACACGCTGCTATGATCGAGAGAAACTGTCCAGTGAGGATTGGGAAGCTCTTCTTGTCAGTGGGGCCAGAGTAGGGTCCACCAGTGAGGAAGGAGGAAAGAGCTTGTACCAGCCAATCACCATGTTGGACAGGTCCAGCTCATCTAACAGTATCTGAACTGCTCCCATGAATGATTTATGGTCCATACGTCCATAGTCACCCCATACGATGACCTGCAAACAAGAACGAAAAAAACTTTAAAGGATGGAGCAAGTTTAGAAAGATAAATGAAGTCAACAGTCTTGGTCAAAATTCAATTCAGTTTTATTTATTTAGTGCCAAATCACAACAACAATTGCCTCAAGGTGCTTTATATTGTAAGGTAAAGACCATACAATAATACAGAGAAAACCCCAACAATCAGATGAACCCCAATACAACTTATATAGCTTTTTATATGAAAAAGCCAATCTGATGTGCAGAACCGTATCAGCTGTGTGACCTTGCATTGAGGCCAGCAGACTGCAAGGAGAAATGCTAATTGTGACACTTTGTTGCAGTCTAAAGGAATAACATTCTTACCTGTAAAACCTTCCCTCCTGGACTCTCCTCAAACGGCAGTTGCTGCTGATAAAGAGGATCCAAGGTTTTTCTTGCTACTTTAGTTTTCTTTTTGGCTATGCAGACTCCGTTTTCCAAAAGGTAGACCTTTACATACGGTGCTGGAAATCAAGAAAGCGTAAAGGAGAGATGAGCTTTTGAAAGGTTTCCTTTTCTCTTTCCGCAACCAAGTCATGCTTACCTTTATTCACTCTGTGAATACCTGACATAGACTAGCACATTTAGTAGCTTTGATTACCTGGCAGTGCCTTGGAACCTGGTTTTCCCACAAGGCCACGGGCTCTGATGACCTCCACCTCCAGTGCACCTTTCTTCTCCACCATGCCAATCTGGATGTCTCCTAAACAACCAACAAAACTGAAGATTTTAACTTGTCTGAAGTGAAGCTTTCATCATTTCAAGCTACAAATCTCTGTAAAAAAAAAAAAAAGGAAAAAAAAGGATAACTGTCCTCACCCATAGGGGGAGTAGCCAATGTCTGTCGCCCAACCAGCTGAGCAGGGCCAAGACCATCCAGGAAGTCACTGAACTGGGCATCTGAGGACAGCCTCACACCAGGGAAGATGAGACTGAAACATTAACAAAGAAAAATAAATAAAAACACCAGGTGTTTATAGTTAGACTAGAACCTGATATAAGTTACCAAATGAAATTCTGAATTTTTCGTGTATATAAAAGCTGCTGAATTAGTTTTCTGATCGTCCGCAGAGCACAAGTGCATGTCTCCTTACTTTCCCTCGGAGCTGTAGCTGTTCATGCTTCCGTCTGTGGACTCCCTGCTGGCCTGCCGAGTCATCCTGCTTCTCATCTCCACCGCCAGGCCTGTCTCTGTGCTCCTCTGGATAGTGCTGCGCAACTTTTTACCTCCCGCTTCTGAACACAGAGTTACACGCACGACACAAATGACAGAGAAGGAGAGAGAAGAATTGTCAGTCCACAACACTGAACTGGGGGGATGTGAGTCGCACGGCGAGAACCATTTGCGCGGATTATCACTGGTGTACGAACGCTTTAATCGGCTCGTACATAAATCTTTCCTCAGGAGAAAACGAATTTCCTTCGGGATTAATAAAGTATTCTGATTCTGATTCTGAAAACAAAGCGCACCTCAGTGAATTCAAATTCTATACCAGAGCACTGCCGTCTCTTTAAAAAGATCGATATTAGGAACACTATGTGCAGCCTTCCTCCAGTCTGCGCCACCGACTGCCTATGGGGGACTTCTGGGAGCAAATTCACCTACAAACATCCACTGTCTATGCATCCCCACCCCTCCAACCCAAACCCACCATCCTGACTGATCCAAGAAGAAAGCTGATTCTCTCCATTAAGCCTCCCGCTGCGCATCGCCACCTGACCGCGTGCGTGTGGCACAATGTGGACACGCCTGCGGCTTACAAACACACAACTCCTCAAAAGTATAGTATGTCTGCTCTACCATATATACACACACACACACGCACACTTTTCATATCCCATTTAAAAAAAGGTTGGCAAAAAGTTGTCTTTTACTTTCAGTAAGCCTAATGTGCTGAGAAGCTCCTCAAGAGATTCAAATGAAGTGAAACATTATAGGTTAGTTCTAAAAACCTCCGTATGAGCTTTCTACATACACATGCAGCTGTGTTAAACTGAAAACATGTCCCTTTCTAAACATTTAATTGTGCACTGCTACGGGGTGATCCAACCATCACTAAATGTTTTCATGCCTTTTGCAGGTATGGGATTAATTTTTTTCTTCTTCTTCTGTGTAATCAAATTTAGCACTATTTGGTCAGAAAATCCCTGCAAAGCCTGATGAAGGTAATAACACAGAGGTACTATACACAAAGCTTCAGCTCATTACTACAGGGTGCAAAAACCGGCCGTTCACAGACCTTATGTAATTTCTCTCTAATATTTTGCAAGTTTGTGCAGATGAGTAATTTCTAGGCTTCAGCAGTCCTAATCCAGTTATAGGCCTTGCAGTCTTTACTCTCCTTCCTCTCTCCTTTGTTTGCCTTAGTAGAGGAGGAACTGAAGATAAAAAAAAATGGATCATTTTGTGCCTCACACAGACATAAAACAGGCATGATGCTCTTCAGCCTTGAAATCTCAGTTATTCAGCTGGCCTCCGCCTCCTCTTCCTGCTCTTCACATTTTTTACAATAAGAGAAGCAGCCACAAAGGTCGTCTCTGACGTCTGCAGCAGACCTCCGCTGTCATTCAGTGGCCAGCCAGACGTTATCAACGAACTTGAAAAACACATGATTTATTAATGGTAATTCTCTTCTGCTTTTGACACAAGTTACAAGGCACAGTCTTGGATTTATGCAGCTTTTGCACTATATCAAGCACTATGTGATCTTATTTGAGTGCTTTAAATACTGTTCCAATGCATTTCAAATAAACGCTGTATGTATCCGCTCTATAGACAAAAATATACAGAGGTGCATTAAAAGCAGTGGCAGATAAGATAAAGATTAGACTGTTATAAGTGTATGTCGGAGAGTAAGTTACTTTTATAAACTATCCAGCAACCGCGAAGCAGGAGAGGCGTCAAAACGAGACAAACTGGCTCATCTCCATAAGTTTGCTGCCCTCCAATTGCGACCCTGCCAATCAGGAAAAGACAGCGAGTCTAGGGAAGCTGCCAATGGTGGAAGTGTGAGTTTAAGTGAGTGTGAAATTGTAGCTAAAAAAAAAAAAGGAGGAGTGGTGAGTAGTGTGGCAGAAAATATGTTGCCAGATAAAGCTACAGAAGAATAGATCACGCGCACTGCAAATCTTCTTTTGTAAATACAACTGCAAATAGAACAAGAAGTGATTGTGAGGCTGAGCTATAAATACACACAGTAGGCGTTACGCTACCTTTTAGGAAATTTGAAGTGACAGTCAGAACAACGTTGTGGTTCTAAGCAAAAAGAAAAAGAAGCACTACTTCCAACTAAATACTAAAGAGGGATTCATTCCAAATACAGAGTCCTTTGTTTTCATCCACAGAATCAGAGTCACAGTCATGCGGGGCAAATTAGGTTTTTAGACCAGCGTGAGTGCCATTTGTAAGCAAACAGACCGGTTCCATTTTGACAACACCACCATTGGTGGCAGCAGCAACAACAGATGCAGAAAGAAGTGTGACTGGCCCACAACTAACTGATGATAAACTGACCACCCACAGATGAAATTGCACATTAAGCTTTATGTCATCATATAACCAGATCATGCACAGTATGGACAGCTCAAGCCTTATAACACATTACACTTACTGAAATAGACTAATTGAGCTAAACATCCTAATTGAGCTAATAACATTTCTGAACTTTCCAACGTCCCAGTTCTCTCCCATGCCAGTACCTCTGCAGCTTCCCTCTCATCCTAAATCTATCTCCCCTTGCTCACCGCCATCTTTTAGTTTAAGCCGCACTGTTTACCCCCCAGCAGGAAGCTTTGGCTGTGACATTTCCCCGCCTGTCATCTTACCTCCGTCCTCCTCATCAAAGGAGTTCATGCAGGGGAAATAGACAGCCAACGCTTCGAATGATGCTGACAGGCTCATCTTGCTCTGGGAACACTGGATACGCATCCCAGGAGCCGGAGGAGAGGTATCGTTCCCCTGCCTGCCCATGGTGACTGGTGGCTGTCCTCCTCAATGCGGTGAATTCGATGCTCAAGGCGTCAGCTTTGCCCTTTCTGGCTGATAAAAGCTTTAAAATGTATCTCCAATCTATACTATTCGATGGATTCCTAAGGCTAGCAGTAGAAGATGCTCTGCTGTAACAGGAGAGGGATCTGGCATCTAGTCTATCCCTAGATGCTCTGCTGACTGCATCCTAGGTAGAGCTTTGGAAAAACGCTGCTTCAGTAGTCAAGTCTTGTGCTGTCTGGGTCTGACGTTCCTGCTGCACCTCTTTCTTCAGGGGGGGAGGGGAGAGCGCTGCATTGCGCTCCGCCAATCAGAGGGCCGGGCTGCTCAGACGCACCTCGGCAGGCTCTGCGGGTGAACAAGCTCTACCCAGAGATACTGATCCCCCCCTCCTCCCTAACCCACTCCGTTTCTCAGCAGTATTTTTTTTTCATACCCTTACTTTTGTCATTTGCTTTTTCATTTTTCTCTCTGCGCTTGTTCTTTTGTTCCCTTTGTTCCGTTCATCACTACTATTTTCCTTTTTTCCCATCCTCTACCTCCCACCCCTCCCTCTCCCCCCATTTTGTGCACACAGGCCAGTGAAAATAAGCTGCCATTAGGCCTGCCAACAGTCCTGCTACTTGATGAGAACGTACGAGCCACATGGCGATCACTCAAAGTTCACGTGCCAAACTCTGCTCCTTCACTTTACTCTTTTCCACGGTCGTGATTTCACAGCTGTGTTGCGTTAGGAGGAGTTCTGTTTCTCACAGACAAGAAAGTCAACGAAAGGGAAAAACAACGTTAAAAGCTCGACCTGAAACCCCTCTCGTCTGTCGTCCCTTTGTGGCACAGCCACGTTACAAGAAAGTATGGCTCTCGTCATCCATCACAAACTTTTAAACAGCCACAAAGACTCTTTGTTTGAATTAGAGCCTCACATTTCTAAATATTAACTTTTCTTTTTCTTCATTCCATTTCTGCCATTTGTGGACAGCTGGGGTCAGCTTATTTTAAACAGTTGAGAGCCAAGAGACTCAACAGCGTTGCTCGCTGAAAGGACTTCTTCACCGGTGGTCCTTCAAGTGGCTCATGAATGTACCACCGGCATCGGCTGTGAGTGATACCTCAAAGCAAATGCACGACTTTCAGCCGAACTCCAGCTTCTCTGGTAGCTGTCACCACCGCATTAGGTTCAAGCATAAATCCTGAGAAACTGTGCTGCCCCGACATGCTGCCAGCAGTCCTGCTTTTTTGTTCTCAATATGAATGTGGCAGAATAGGCGCAGGACAAGACAATTATGGCACTTTCTTTGCACCACGGTAAATATAGGAAGCTCCCTGTGGTGTTACTGCAGAGGCAAAAGTTCCTCTCTCTGAGACACTGCAACCTACTTCCACGAAGGAGCCACTTAATGTCCATTTGCGGGTTTCATCTAGGTCACCACTGACAAAACAACTCTTCACGTTTACCGCCACAGGGGGAATCGGAGAAGAGCACACAGTTATAATACAAACACTTGATTTAATATGAACCACAAACTCATTTAAGGATCAGGTAGGCGCTTCTCTGAATTCAAACCGTGAGAATGTTTAAACTTTTATCAGAAAACTTCTGATCTTTGCCCTCATGATGATGATGTAGCTCTGTGTTTCTGATCGTTGATCCAGGCTCAGAGGTTATCTTCTCCGTGTGATGAATTCAACTTTCTTTGGTGGTTATTTTGCTGCTTCTAAGAGAAGGCTGACATTTTTTTATTAAAGTGATTTTAAAGCTATGAATTGGATGATGCTGAATGATTTTGGTCATCTCCTGCTAAGTTCTAGATCAGGGGGTGTCAAACATAAGGACCAGGGGCCTTAATCAGCCCAGCAGAGACTCTAAGCCAGCCCACTCAATGGCTTTAGAAAATATGGTGGACGAAAGTTTTGGACTTTTTCCTTCTGATATAGACATGCCACACCAAAGTAATTCAATTACTGAATTACTTTCCTGTTTTTTCACAATCTGCTATAGAAAAATCTTATTTTCTACCTATTCCTTACACTTTTAGCCCAAAGAGTCATGCTGACAGATTTCTTTCATTTACTACAACACCATTAAACGTATAACACAAAGGGGAATTTTACTGGTCGGGTTGACCTAAATTCAAACTTGGCTTTATGTGGCTCACTATGTAAAATGAGTTTGATATCCCTGCTTTAGATAAACTCAAAGCCAGCAGGTCAAAAACCTAATTAGTCTAATCACTGAGTTTATGAACAGATATGAGTTCAAGTTGTTTAAATAAGTGGAGATATTGCTGGCATGTGACTAGAAATTTGTATGATATGAATTTAATCTTTTTAATTTTTATCTTTTTAAGAAACCTGGAACTATGTTTTCCAAGCAGTTTAATTTAACTGAGGCCTCAGACGCACATGGCAACCTTCAATCACTGGGGAAAATCGTACCAATAGGTTGGCAAGTGGTTGCTTGAGGTTGTTGACTGTCTCTGGCTGAAGTCAGTCAGAAAGAGGAACAATCTCAGTTTCACCACTGCTAAAAAAGTAGTTGGGAAGTAGTTTACAAGTTGGAAACCAGTTTCAAACAGATCAGGGAATACGTGTATTCCCCCCCTAAGTCACCAATCTTTAGGACAGGGTGACTGGAGTTTCACAATCAATTTCACAGTAATGGCCAGCAACCTGTAGCAACCTCTGGCAACTTTTTATTCCTTAGCAACTGGTGATTACTGTGGCGGGGCGTGGTTTGCGATGCTGCTACAGGTGCAATGGACGCACCTGCGCAGCATCTGCAATCACTCCACGCCAGCTTAAAAGTCGGGACTCTGAATTAAGGTTGTTGTTATGTTGAGCTGGCAGCGGGAGAGCTGCAGCTCTGTGTGTCCAACAACCGATGAAATAAACATGATTAAAATGCCACTGGGTCTGCCGTGTATGTTTACAATTACCAACCAGTCTCGATCCTTGTGCAATTGGGGCCTAAACTCCATATCTACCTTAGGTGGTTCAACTCCCTCCAATGTAAAGTAACTGGTCAGTTGTACTAATTTAAAGTAGATTCCTTAACAAAGACTGTAAGGATACCTGTGTGTCTGAATTCAGCTTTGCTTTGTCCATGTAGAGCCACACAGAGATGTTAGCAAACTTTTGGCCAAGGACTTAAATACAAAAAACTGCAGTAAAATGTTTTAGCATTAACAATGAAATATGGTCAGTGTATTTCACTCGTATGACCTGCTTAATTATATTAGCTGGACCAAAAACAGGGGAAGCAATTTGTAAAGCGGCGTATGCACCAAAACCCTGCTAGAGGAATATTTCTAAGGAAAGCACATTAGGACTGCTAATAGCTGAATGCTAATCACGGTTTCCTCTACAGTAGCAATTCGTCACTCTATTCAGTGATTTTTACTAACAGTAGCAAACAGAAGTAGACAGAACCTATAACGGGCCTGCTGTTTTATTGGCAGTAAAACATAATTGTGTCTTGATGCCAGAGTGTAAATGTAAGAGAGTGTAAGTGCAAATATTAATGGATTGACTAAAAAAAATAAGGCATTCATGATTACTCCCTTAATTCAGTCACATGTTTTGGAGTGTGAGGTTCTCTGTAGATTCCTTTACAGTATCACCGTTAAGTATAGTGCTAAACTCGTCACTTGGCTTCTCTGGTATGTTTCTGCTAGAGCAAAAAAAGGTCATTAGAATTGTACTTGTACTGTGAGGTAGACTGAAGCCAGACACAGACAATACGGAACTACCAGAGCTGCAAAAAGATATAGTAAGTGCCCTTACTCATTAACTGCTTAAGAGAAAGTGGTGATTCACGTCATGGCTTTGCCAAAACAATAACAGCAGACCACAATAATTCTTCTCTCCTCTGTAGCTGGCTCGTGCGCACGTGTCTCCAGCAATGCATTAGACACGTGTGGATAACTTCAAATTTTGTATCTTGGGCACAGTTTATTGTTATCTGTCCACCCACAACCAGTGACATAGTGAAAGAAAGAGGCATTGCAACAATTTTCACTTCACCTGACACGCACAGCAACTGGAGACAAAAATATGCTTAATTACAGTCAACATTAATCTGCTTAATGCAGCACGTGGATGCGTGTTCACGGACTGTGAAAACAGAGTTTGCATCAAGTACGAAAAGAAACTTTGAAACTTTTATTTGCTGGGTAATACAGATCATGCTTAACAAAAAAAGGACTTCATTACAGATCAGAGCATTTTAAACACGCTCAGCAATGTGTTGGTAGTAAGAGTGTAGTTAGAATCTAGGTCGCGTCACTAGACCTTTAGCTGCTTTACCTCTTTATTAAAAACACGTGGCTGCAGTTACCAAGACCAGATTGCATGTTAGATAAATGACGTGCCGAAAGACTTCAGGAGCCAATATTGGCTGGCCTTTCTATTAAACGTTGACGTGATCGGGGTGCCAGTTAAACAAGACATCAGACCTTTAGCTCATGTGATTTAGAATTAAAGTATTTGACACTCCTTCCTCTAAAAGCATCTCCATCTTAGGTCATAAGCGTACTACTCTCTGATTTCACAACACTGTGACTAATGCTGGTTAACACTGAACATATCTTGCTTTGCTCTATACTATGATAAATCTGCCAGACAATGACCACACAACTGGAAATCACAAGCACCTCAGAAGGCAGGAATGTGAAGAATCTACAACATAGGACCGTAATATCCCAGAAGTCCTTGTGTACAATCTGCCTGAGAGGTGGCGGGACTAACAGGCCAAAGCCTTCAGAAGTCTTGATGTGATTGATGAGCTCAGACCAGGCCAAGCATCAGACAGCAACTCTGACCCTGCACACTGTAAACAGAGCTTAATGGAGGGCTCTAACACTTTCCCTCACATGCATGGACGTAGGCAAACAGACACCAATAAGCATGTGAATATGTACACAAGGATACAGTGCAAAGGTAGATAAACACGCTTGCTACAAAAACAGCTTTCCCTCCTGTGTCTCAGTCAAATATAATGAGGAATGTGAAGCTATGTGTGATGTCCAATCTCACCTCACATTATATTAAAGCTGCATCCAGAATATCTTTGGCTACTACACATAAAGACACAATCTTGACATGTACACAGTACAAAAAAACCCCCAAAACAAATCTTTAGCTTTCTTAAGGTTCCTCTTTTTTAAAAATAGCATGATGCTAACATTGTCTGGACACAGTTGTTATGTCTGCACGCAAAGAAACAATTTACTGAAATATGAATATGAAAAGGCCCAGTCAAACTTAAAACCTTAAATGGCTGAACACTTCATAAAAATGCATAACGCAATCAAAAGTGCTCAAAATAAAATAATGTTCCACCTCAAGTTGTTTACTACATATGAAAGGAGACTCCACTCACACATGTATACACAGCGTTTCCTGCTCTTCACTTTGCACCTTAGGTAGAAGTTGTCAGGCTAAAGGCAATATTTAAAACAGGCTCTGCAGGTGACGTTTGAACAGTTTGTCCCCTGGCTGCCTCCATCCACTCAGTGGTGCAAACACTGAAGCAACAACAGATGGAAAACTCATTAGAAAGAGAAAGAAGATCCAAATACGATCTGATAGAAACTGCTGACATCTCTTACGGTCACAACAAACTACTGTCATATGCAATATGTTCCTTAGATTGCAAAAATTGCAACAATTATATTACTACAGCTTATTTACCTCTCAGACTGAAAGAGGAAATAAGTTGCTTTAACCACTTTTATAAAACACAGAAGCATCCAGCCCAGACTCTATGACTACCCTTACCACAGTATTTTTCCAGTACATGCCTCATCAGACTTCCTCTCTGACTGACAGCTACATTTAAAGAAAAAAAAACAACAATCAGGAGAGGAAGTACAGTATTTTTAGCAATGCCTAAAAATCTAAAAATGCATTGTGTAAGTTCTATTTTAGCTCTGCTCGGGCGGGAGCGAAGAATGTGCTGTGCTTGAACTGCGAGACGTGGCAGTACAAGTGTATTCTTAAACTGCGTCCAAGCTTCAAATTCAGGCAAGGGAGACATATGGCTGAGGAGTGTGAGTCACACCGCAGGTAAAAGCACCGTGCAGCTGATGGAGCAGGGAATGGGCAGAAGATGAGTCAACGGCTTTAAACCTGAGCTCACTGAGATGCTGCCTGAAGACAAATAATCTTTGACTCAAACATATAACATACCAGTAGGGATGGGTATCGTTTAGGATTTATCCGATACCAGTACCAAACCGGTACTTTTGACATGGTGTCGGTGCTTAAACGGTGCTCGAACCGGTGCTTAAAGAATGGAGAACACAAACTTTGTCCAAAAACCTCTCATGTTTAGCTGTTTTTTTGTAAAAAGATAACAATGTTAGCCTTTTCTGCAGCTATAGGGCATATATGGTATCACTCTTAGCTGGAAGCAGTGCTTAAACAATAGAAAAAACACAATCTTTGTCTAAAAACCTCTCGTGTTTAACTGTTTCCCACTTTTTCTTTGGTCATTTTAGCCTTTTTGGCCAGGGTGAAGGGAGCATCTGCCATCAAACAAGAAGACAGCCGTATGTAACTACGACGGTGTTTGCTAGTTCACCTTACATGCATTCATGTAATAACGTGGTTATTCTACTCAACGTAAATTACACACGAACAACATTAAGCTACTCACGCAGAGAAGAACGGCTGCTGCTGCATCATCATCCGTCATCATTTCTGCTACACTGGCAGGGCTAGGGGCCAGGACTCTCCTCTTCGGGTTTTTGGGGGATGTTGCTAACTCCGGGTCCGATAACAGGCACCACAACCGCAGTAGATGTGCACGGTGTGAGGTCTCGCAGCAAGCTATCAAATACGGTGCATTTCTCGGCTTTTAACAAAATGCTATAGGTTGCCAGGTGTTTCATCAGATTCGAGGTGTTACCTCCTTTGACAGTATCACAGTGTCACCTTAAAGCACTTGTTGCAGGCTGCTGAGTTTGCATCTTTTTGCTGTGAAGTACAGCCAGACTTTTGACCGCTTCGCCTTGGGCATTTTTAATCTGTAGCTCTGCTCTAAAAGAACGTACGTACCTGGGCCCGCCTACTATCCTCGGAAACGTAAAATGATTGGCTAGAATCCAAAGTGTATGACATCTCAGGAAAAAAAAGCACCGAAATAAAGCACTGAAATGTGTGCTCCTTTTCGGTCTGGTTACTACCGTTTATGTCAGAACCGGTGCCATACCGGTACCCATCCCTACATACCAGTCATGTGAATGGCTGAGTCCACCCAAACTTTTGACTGATACTGTTTATTTACAACACTCAGCATTTTTTTTAAAAGTTGTAAAAATCATGTGTACTTTCATCCTTCAAGGGTCACTGTGTGTTTTTAGTCTACTCAAAGCAGAAAATCACTGAACATGATAATGAAACTTCCCATATGGAAAAGAAATAGAAAAAACTTATAAAAGATTTGCTTAAGATTTGGCTTACTTCATATAGTGAATCATATAAGGCTTATATGATTTACTCATGAAAGTAGCCACTTTCTCATTACTTTCATATATTGTTTTAGTAAGTATCCAAAACATACGTTTCATTTATAGAATTTTTCAAGGGATCTTATATCTGTTTTCACTCTTGTATGCTTTTCATACAAGTTTCACACAAGACAGATACAAACCTTATAAGATTTATATATATCTTTTCCATATGGGTTAAAAGAAATTAAATTTAATTGAAAAGCTTTTATTGTGTAGATTCTTTATTGTTCAAGGTTAAAACATTTTGAAATAACTCGCTAATTTCCTGAAGCTTAATTGCTTAATAGTCTAGCACTGGCAGCTCTTCATATTTTCTTTAGATCACAACTGAATTATGCAACGCTTAAACAGCACAACAAGTGGCGGGAATGAGAATCAGCACTGGTCCATCTACGCCCCCACCCTCACCTATGGTCACAGGCTTTGAGTAGTGACCAAAAGAGGGAGAGCAAGAGATAAAAGTGGTGGAAATGAGCTTTCTCCAAAGGGTGGCCTTTGCCTTAGAGATAGGGTGAGGAGTTCAGCTATCCAGAAGGGGCTCAGAGTCGAGCCGCTACTCCTCGACATCGAAAGGACTGAGTTGAGATGGTTTGGGCAACTGACAAGGATGCCTACTGGGTGAGGTGTTCTGGACATGTCCCACTGGGGGAGAGACAATGGGGCACACCCAGGACACATTGGAGAGATTATATCTCTTGACTGGCCTGGGAATGCCTTTGCGTTCCGAGTGGACAAACTGGAGGAGGCTGCTGCCTCAGCGTCCCGGTCCCAGATAAGCAGAAGTAAATGGATGGATGGATGAATAAAGAGCACATTAAGAAAAAAACCATCTTCAAAACAAGAACATTGGCTGATAGCTTAGAAAGGACAAAATACACTGTCTGCTGGGAGAGACACCATGTCCTGCACACACTCAGTGTGAAAACAATCTGTTTAGTCCGCCACCTCGGAAATTCACATCACAGCTTATGAATAAACAATATGACTGAGTGATCATTTACAGTCAGAACACCCAATCCCCCCACCACACACACACACACACACACACACACACACACACACACACACACACACACACACACACACAAAGAGCATATACTTCTCTTAGCTGATATCTGTGCACTCTTAAACTGTTTTTCAGACATTAACTTTAGACAATCTCAGCAGTCAAGGGTCAGGATTATGTCCATAGTTGTTCTTTTGCATATGAAATAGTCCCCTTCACATGTGTTTGTGTTACCATTAATACTCTGTATTGGTTGAAGTAGCTGCCTGGAAGGAGTGTGCAGCAGGCAGGCCACAGGATGCCCAGTTGCTAGCAATGAATAAACCAGACAGGTATTAGCTGTTCACACATCAATAGCTGGCAGCTTGGGAACTGGCAGGTTAAAGACCAGCTTGTGTGTGATCCAGCTGTGCAGGAGGTTTGCCATGTTCCCTTCTGCTAGTTAGGTCTTAGAAAAGTTCAGGACTGTTGCGTAAGTGTGAAAACAACTTTAGCACATAAGTGGACGTCAGTTCCAGCACCAGGAAGTGTGACAGTGTAATATTATGGTAAATGGCCTGTATTTGTATAGCGCTTTTACTTAGTCCCTATGGACCCCAAAGTGCTTTACACTACATTCAGTCATCCACACATTCACACACTGGTGATGGCAAGTTACATTGTAGCCACAGCTGCCCTGGGATGCACTGACAGAGGCGTGGCTGCCAGACACTGGCACCACCGGGCCCTCTGACCACCACCAGTAGGCAACGGGTGAAATGTCTTGCCCAAGGACACAACAACCGAGACTGTTGGAGCCGGGGCTCGAACCGAACCGATTACAAGACGAACTGCCAACTCTTGAGCCACGATCTCATAATATAATGAGAAAACGCATTAGGGTTTCATCTTAATCAACTATACAACCATCACCCGTTTACACTACACACTGTAAAACGTGTATAACACACTGTAACAGACTTAAGACCCATCCAATTACGAAGCAAATCACTGGGTAGCTGACATTTAAGTCACTAGTGGCTGCTCTGTTTGTGTATTGTAGGTAAATGTCTTCTGTATTTCCATTCAGTCAGGTTGGTAAACAGCTGCATTAGAAGTCACTTCAAATGCCTCAGAGATAAGATCAATTTAATTCAATACCTGCTTGCTTTGCATCAGTTATAAGTTGCTAAGTTTCACTGACGTTTTATGATCTCCGATGGCCACGTCAATGCATGCCTTTTACTTTGTGTACGCTAGTTGGGGGATAATATAATTAAAGTGTGAGTTTAAGTATCATCCCAAGTGAGACAGAACACAAAGGGACTTCATTAAAGTTCATTAAAACAATTTTTTCAGGGTAATTTACACTGTAGGGACTTGGCAGCTGGGATTTATTTGTTATGGACATCATGTAATGAAGATATAAAACTGACATCTGGTGCATACAACAACCAGCCATGAGAAATCCGTACTGTCAACTGCAGAGGGTAAACCTTAACAACTTCCAGACCAACTTCAGTACTAACTGCAGAAGCACTATAATGGACACCCATGAACGCTGTGCCTGTAAATGTTGGTGGCGTAAAGCTTTAGGGCTACTCGGGTAAGCCTGACTGAATAAGCGCAGACTTCACAGATGGACGACCGTGTTCAGTCATTAGATGAAAACTGTCAATTACATAATGCTGCCTCTTGCTCAGTTAAAGCACTAGTAAACTGAATCTGCTGAACAACTTTTAACAACAGGATGTTTCATCATCATCCATTGCCATTTCTGAGTCATGTGTGGAAATGAGGGTTTTATTTTTATTGTCTGCTGCATGTCGATTACTGGACCTACTGCTGACCATCATGACTCATTCTTGCAGCTGATTCATGAAACAAATCTGAAACTTTCAAAAGCCTCATCCTACCTAAAGTAGATCAGCAGTTATTTAGGTCAATGCAAAGATGACTTGTCTGAGTGCCTGGACTGATTAACAACCATGAAGCCGCTTTTGAATTGTTGAAATCGAGAATGATGGAGGACACGCAGGGGAAAAAGAACAGCTAGAAGAGATGGTAGAGGGAATAATGAAGGAGGTTAGAGAAAGATGGGTAGAAAACACAATAATGATAGAGATATAATAAGATCAAGAAGATCTGAAAGACTAGGTGAGGCAGAAAGAGGGTTGGGGCTGTACCTGTGCTGCTGTGTTCCATTCATGCATCACTCTGAGAGCAGTGTGTCTGCGCCGGCCCCCTAGGAGATTAATTAGCAGCCTCAGCTAGCAGAGGAGCTGCTGAGATAGGCACCCAGCTTAACACCGAAGATAAATTACCTTGGCTGAAAGCTCAAAGTTCAGCTATTTCACCACATACAAAAACAGACTGAGGATTTTGGAGGTCCAAAACTGCGTCAGTACCTGGTGTAATAGGAGGGAGAAAGGGGGGCAGCCATCGCTTTCTTTCTATACTGTATACATTCGGCTATAGGTTCACTCAAAGATTAGTACTCAAAGCAAAGTTTTGAATCTTTTACTGACCAGACTCAAGCCGCTGAATATTTCAACTCTTCATGGATGAAATATCTCCATATAAATCTTCATTAGTCAGTTACCCAGCTATGTGACTGCAGAATCAGGTGCACTATCAACATTAAATCTGAGGTCACCAAAATAATTCAGTTTCTAGGAGCAAAAATAGGACGGTTACATGACAAGATGTTTACAGATAACTTTTAGAGCATCAAAAGAAATGTCTTAGGGAGAAACATTATAAAATAACTATAAAAAAAAGAACAGACACTTCAATTTATCTCCAGATTTTTAAAAAGAGAAGGTCAAATCTGGTCAGGTTTCTTTCAGGGTCGTAAGAAAAAATAAATAAATTGCTGGAACACTCCAGGCTGCATTCAGGGGAACAGGAAACTAGATGTTACTGACAACGTATCATATAACATACTTAAATCCCTCCCACTGATTCCACATATTCCTTATTTCTATATCACTGCAGGCTACCTCGGCCACTGTTGCCTTTTTTGTTTGACTGATCATCATCTCAGCCTTAATACTTAGAGGCCGGTGGTGAGTCACAAAGATCGCTGTGCAACTGCATGTGAAACATAATGAGGACAGGTGGGGGTGGGGAGACACAAGAGAAATTTATTATCAGGTAAAACGCTACCAGCCATGCTACAAAAATGGTTTCAGGGGCTTAATGAGTATGAAGTGTTTTATAAAGCCATTACCTCACATCAGCTAAAGTTGTAAACAACTGGAACAAAATTTGTTTTTTTATTTAAAGTGGATTCACAACACCATAAGGCTGAAAACAATATTTAAAATTAAAATATTAACAAACAGAAAAAGGAAGGAATGAAAAAGCATCCCACCTGCAGATCAGCAGCACAGATAGCAATTACACTGAAATTACAGGCTGCCCTCTTCAGAGGCGAGTTGGAAGGAAAATTTATGAAGAAATACACATGTGGTGAAAGTATGTAGATGGATTTCCAATAAGCTTGCAACATTAGACTGTTTAACTATCTGCTTTTTTTTATCTGCATGGAAGCTGCTTTACTGAGGTGTTTAGGAAATAAACGGCATCTCTGTCAAGCTTAAAACATAATGCACATACACTCAACAAAAATATAAACGCAACACCTTTGTTACTGCTCCCATTCCCCATGGGATGGACGTAGAGACCTAAAATTCATTCCAGATACACAATATAACCATCCCTCCCAAACAGTGGTCACAAATCAGTCCAAATGTGTGGTAGTGGGCACATCTGCTATATTGAGATAATCCATCCCACCTCACAGGTGTGCCACAGCAGGATGCTGATCTGACATCATGAGTAGTGCACAGGTGTACCTCAGACTGCCCACAACAAAAGGCCACCCTGGAATGTGCAGTTTTGTCTCACAGCAAAATGCCACAGATGCCACAGCAATGAGGGAGCGTGCAATTGGCATGCTGACAGCAGGAATGTCAACCAGATCTGTCGCCCGTGCATTGAATGTTCATTTCTCAACCATAAGCCGTCTCCACAGGCGTTTCAGAGAATATGGCAGCACATCCAACCGGCCTCACAACCGCAGACCTCGTGTAACCACACCAGCCCAGGACCTCCACATCCAGCAGGTTCACCTCCAAGAATGTCCCAGTTCTTGCATGGCCAGCATACTCACCGGACATGTCACCCATTGAGCATGTTCGGGATGTGCTTGACCGGCGTATACGACAGCGTGTACCAGTTCCCACGAATATCCAACAACCTCGCACAGCCATTGAAGTGGAGTGGACCAACATTCCACAGGCCACAATTGACAATCTGATAGACTCCATGCGACGATGTGTTGCACTGCATGAGGCAAATGGTGGTCACACCAGATACTGACCGGTTCTGGGTCCCCAGACCCCCAATAGCGCAAAAAACTGCACATTCCAGGGTGGCCTTTTGTTGTGGGCAGTCTGAGGTACACCTGTGCACTACTCATGATGTCAGATCAGCATCCTGATGTGGCACACCTGTGAGGTGGGATGGATTATCTCAATATAGCAGATGTGCCCACTACCACACATTTGGACTGATTTGTGACCACTGTTTGGGAGGGATGGTTATATTGTGTATCTGGAATGAATTTTAGGTCTCTACATCCATCCCATGGGGAATGGGAGCAGTAACAAAGGTGTTGCGTTTATATTTTTGTTGAGTGTAGAAGAAAGGATCCATCCATCCATCCATTTTCATCCGCTTTGTCCGGGGCCGGGTCGTGGGGGCAGCAGCCTAAGCAAAGAGGCCCAGACCTCCCTCTCCCCAGCCACCTCCTCCAGCTTATCTGGGGGAATACCAAGGCGTTCCCAGGCCAGCCGAGAGATATAATCTCTCCAGCGTGTCCTGGGTCTGCCCCGGGGCCTCCTCCCGGTGGGACATGCCTGGAACACCTCACCCAGGAGGCGCCCAGGGGGCATCCTTGTCAGATGCCCGAACCACCTCAGCTGGCTCCTTTCGATGTGGAGCAGCAGCTGCTCTACTCTGAGCCCCTCCCGGATGGCCGAACTTCTCACCCTATCTCTAAGGGAGAGGCCAGCCACCCTTCGGAGGAAGCTCATTTCTGCCGCTTGTATCCGCGATCTCGTTCTTTCGGTCACTACCCACAGCTCGTGGCCATAGGTGAGGGTAGGGACGTAGATCGACCGGTAAATTGAGAGCTTCGCTTTTACACTCAGCTCCCTCTTCACCACGACGGACCGGTGCAGCGTCCGCATTACTGCAGCTGCAGCCCCAATCCGTCTGTCGATCTCCGGCTCCCTTCTCCCATCACTCGCGAACAAGACCCCGAGATACTTGAACTCCTCCACTTGGGGCAGGAACTCATCCCCGACCCGGAGTGGGCACTCCACCCTTTTCCGGCTGAGAACCATGGCCTCAGATTTGGAGGTGCTGATCCTCATTCCCGCTGCTTCACACTCGGCTGCGAACCGCTCCAGTGCGAGCTGGAGGCCCTCACCCGATGAAGCCAACAGAACCACATCATCTGCAAAAATCAGAGATGAGATTCTGAGGCCACCAAAGCGAAAGCCCTCCGCCACTTGGCTGCGCCTAGAAATCCTGTCCATAAAAATTATGAACAGAACCGGAGACAAAGGGCAGCCCTGGCGGAGCCCATCACCCACCGGGAACGAGTCCGACTTATTGCCGGCAATGCGAACCAAGCTCTTGCAACGGTTGTATAGGGATCGAATGGCCCGTAGCAATGGGCCAGACACCCCATATTCCCGCAACACCTCCCACAGGACACCCCGAGGGACACGGTCGAATGCCTTCTCCAAGTCCACAAAACACATGTAGACTGGTTGGGCAAACTCCCATGCACCCTCAAGTATCCTGGAGAGGATAAAGAGCTGGTCCAGTGTTCCGCGACCAGGACGAAAACCGCATTGTTCCTCCTGTATCCGAGGTTCGACTAACGGACGAACTCTCCTTTCCAGCACCCTGGCATAGACTTTCCCAGGGAGGCTGAGGAGTGTGATCCCCCTGTAGTTGGAACACACCCTCCGGTCCCCTTTCTTGAAGATGGGGACCACCACCCCGGTCTGCCAGTCCACAGGTACTGCCCCTGATCTCCACGCAACATTGCAGAGGCGTGTCAACCAGGACAGCCCTACAACGTCCAGAGCCTTCCGGAACTCGGGGCGGACCTCATCAACACCAGGGGCTCTGCCACCAAGGAGTTGTTTAACTGCCTCAGTGACCTCGCCCCCGGAAATTGGCGGGTCATTCCCCTCATCCCCAGACTCTGCTTCCTCCTCGGAAGACGTGTCAGTGGGATTAAGGAGGTCCTCGAAGTATTCCTTCCACCGCCTGACAATTTTCTCAGTCGACGTCAGCAGCGCTCCGCCAGCACTATACACAGTGCAGGTAGAGCACCGCTTTCCCCTCCTGAGACGTCTGACGGTTTGCCAGAATCTCTTCGAGGCAGCCCGAAAGTCTTTTTCCATGGCCTCTCCGAACTCCTCCCACACCCGAGTTTTTGCTTCAGCCACTGCCCGAGCCGCATTCCGCTTGGCCTGTCGATACCTGTCGGCTGCCTCCGGAGTCCCACAGGCTAACCAAGCCCGATAGGACTCCTTCTTCAGCCTGGTGGCTCCCTTCACCTCTGGTGTCCACCATTTGGTTCGGGGATTACCACCACGGCAGGCACCAACCACCTTGCGGCCGCAGCTCAATGCAGCAGCTTCGGCAATGGAGACGCTGAACATGGTCCATTCGCACTCAATGTCCCCAGTCTCCCTCGGATAGAAGAAAGGATAAAAAAATAAATTAACATAATAAGTCAAGTTGATGATGTAAACTATCAAATAAACTCAACAATTCGCTGTTGCTTAGTAACAACATAGTATAACAAGAGCGAAAACCTCTGCCACTCTCCGGATAGTGTTTACTTGTAAGGGAATGATACTGTATTTTCTATATATTCATTTTTGTTAGCCTGTCCTGTCCAAGGTAGTTGGGATAGGCTCCAGCCCCCCGTGACCCTGACAAGGATAAGCCGTAGAGAAAGGATGGATATATTCATTTAGTCTTCTGCGTGTGGTAAAAAAAAAATCAGATAAGGGTACCGTGACAGATGTTTAGGTTGATTGCACAAACATTACGTAGGTTGAAATTTACTGATTTGTAAGTAACTGAACATGAATATCTTAAGCTTAATATTCAATATTATACTATAGTATATATAAAAACAGGCAGCTCGTTTTATTTCTCTCAACAATACGTTCTTTGATGATATAAAACATTTTTTAACCAATAGATCATTGAGTGGAGCTTGAAGACCTTGGTGGATGTGAGTCAAATTAGAATGACTTGTTAACGAGACCCCACTTTACACGTTTTATCAGAATTCATTCAAAACTTTTCGAGCTATCCTGCTTAACGACGCACACAAATACTGCCAGAAACATAACTTCATTGCAGGAGGTAATTATTTCTTCTTAACATCTAATTAACTAGTGATTAAAAAGCATTTCTTGATGCATTACTGAACCTGAGCCTGAATTAGAATCAGCTTAACTGGCCAAGCATGCAAGGACTGTGACTGTTTTCAGAATGAACACAAAGAAAAAGAGAAATAAACTCATAAAATTGACTCCCATGTGTCCACTGTTTGCTTTGTACTGCTCACTCAGTTCCTGTTACAACCCCGAGAACTAAGAAAGTAAATTTCCATCACTTCAGGTAGCATATTTATGCAGCAGTTAGCAGTTGTTGGTCTAAGCATATTAAAGCACTCCTACTTCCTGTAAAGTGTACCATCTTGCACTGTGGACCGAGAGAATGACGACTGAGAGCCAGAGCTGCCAAATTTGTACACACTACTCATGGCGGTCACCTGGGAGCACATCCATTCCACCTGACTAACCAGTGTTTGTCAAAGCCAGAGTCGTGCTGCTTGGCTGATCTACCCATCCCCCATTGGCACTGCACACACAACCCCCCCCCCCCCAAAAACAAAAAACAAAAAGAAAAATCAGCCATGCTTTTGAATGCACCTTTGAAACGGGCAAAGAGCCTCCCAGCACAGCGCACAACAAAGTAGGACACAAGGCAACTTAGCAGTGTACGTGCTGGTGCAGAAACAAATACAGATACTGAAAGGGAGATGCATGCACACTCTTACTAACTCCCTCTGATGCACTTAAAAGCAATGAGTAAAATATTGATAGCCCGAGGAGGTCCGGGCTGCTCAGTATGTGCTCTGTACGCACTAGGAAAGAAAGTATGTTCATGTGTCTGCTAAAATGAGTATCTTCAAAATCTGTATCCATATAAAAGTCAGAATAAATGCCATTTGTTTCTACTGGTCTCAAAATTGAACTTCAGAGGGTTCATCTTATTCAGCAACAAAAACCTTCTTCATTGTCAAAAACATTTGCATCTCCTAGCTATTATACGATAAAAATCGTATAATAGCTGCAAAGACGGGCTAATTGTCATATTGATGTGATTAACAGTTAGTACCGTTATTAACCCGCAGAGATAAGGCAGCAGCCCATGTGCCAGTTAAATCACGAGCCAGGGAGGGGTGGGGGACAGCACAACGCCACGTGAGCGTACCATCTCTCCACTTTCTCGCTCGTCCCTCCTCATCATACACATGCATTCACCCCCCTGCTGTGGTATTGGAGAAAGCGCTAATGGACAGAAGTGATTACTGGCCACCTTAAGGTTGAATAGGCGAGATGAATAGATACGGTCACAGCCTCGCAGGGGGAGTGGACGAATTGCCTGACCTTCGCATGAAAAGACCAGACTCCAATCTGTCATCCACAAACTTCGCTGCACACCACCTGCTAGGCTGTTTTTTCACACTGTGTGGCACCAGGTAATGAGCAATTTTGAAAAGAAAGCAAGATGGAAAAAAAACCAAACCCAAAAAACAGAACACCTTGCAAAGTGTAGAATAGCGAAAGCCCCTTTTCCACAGCAGAAAAATACACATTACTACTTTCAGCTACAACACACCCTTTCTTGTTCATATCTCGCACGTGCACGTGGTCTCACATGTTCTCACGTGCACCCGGAAACAAATACAACTGCAGATGGCAATAGTAAAAAAAAAAATCACAGTCAAAAGAGCATCAAACGAAAAAAATGTGACAAATATTGAAAATTGTGTTTTAGTTGTGTTTGGAAGGATCAAATCCAGTTTCCCAGAATGAAAACATGAAAACACAAATTTGCACATCATAAGCACAACAAATGAGCAGCTTTGGGCTCGGAAAGGACAACTCAAACTGAGTAAAATATCAAAGAAAAGAATAAAGGGAGGTAAGCAAAAAGGGGAGAGAGGAGTTGAATTCACTGTTACCTAGAGAAAAGAGAAAACATTGTTAACAGTATTTTCTTCAGCTCAAAGCCCTTGCACTAAAAAAAAAAAGAAATCTGAGGGGAAACTGGAAATAGAAGAATTAGTACTTGGTATCAAGAACAGAGCGAGACGAAGCAAAGTCAACACAGAGACAACGAGAGGCCACGGGACAGATGCAACACTGAACACTGGGAGCACGCTGGCTGTGTGACTGGATGCCCTACCTGTTTGGCTGAGTTGAGAGGTACTCCGGCTCTTGCGCGACATGCCAACCATGGCCTGCATTTTGGCACCAATGCTGGAGCGCCTCTTCTTGTCGTCAGTGCCTACCGTGCCAACCGCCGTGTCCGACTGACTGCCGTCCGTCTTCTCCAGGTTACACATGTCGCCACTGATGCTTGTGCTCTTGGTCATGTTCATCCCACCCGATGAGCCCATCTGCCTGTTTTTCATTTTGGATGCAAAGTCACTGTCAGCCACCACCATAGATGGGGGGGAGGGAAGGGGACAGGTGAAGACAGAGAAGAGAGGACAGGGCAGAGAAGGGGAGAGAGGAAGCCAGTGGAGGGGGATGTGAATGGAGAGATGATGGAGGAGGAAACAGAAGGAGAGGATGGAAGAGGAGAGGAGAGGGATAGTAGATGACAAGGTGTGGGGTGAAAAGGAGAAAAGGACAGAGTTCAGGTACAGGAGTTCATGACTTACAGTATAGATGAGGTTAACACTGATGTAGTGTATATTCTAAAGCCTTTTCATGCAGTGAAAGACCAACCATAGCCTACTCTCCAGCTCTGTAAATGGGTTTGTAAAAGTTTTGAAGCCGTTTGGGAAATCGGGAGTAACATAGAGTTAATACTCTGCATTTTATCTGTTAGGTTATTTCGTTTTTTGATTTAAGATGTCTAAAGACACTAATCAACTAAGACTCTGGTATTATTCTGAGTATTAATTTAATAATCAAAGTATTAATTTATTAAATGAAAAGTTCACGGACATCCACAAGTAGGTAAGAGTTGTGATCAAGCGCTCAAAGCTGCACACAGAAAAGTTGCCTGTCATCAGCATTATTCTCCAGCTCCTGCAGTTTGAAAGGAAATAGGCCAGTGTTCAAATGAGGGTCCTATTTTAGCCCTGCCAGTAAAATTATCTTTAAGAGACAAATTACATTCTGTATCATAGGCTCTGAATTCTTAATGGGATAAGTTACGTGTAGCACCCTCATTAATTTAAGTGTCTGACCTCCATCATGTAACTGTGTTGCAAAGACCACTCATAGAAAGATGTGCTGGGTAAAACGGGAAGGTTTAATACATTTTGACGGCTGATTCCATCAATTAATTCAATCGTACTCCAAATTTCACATATATCAGACACTCTGCTGTATTTGATAAACGCTGGAGTTTATGTCTGATATGGTTGCGACATCTCATTATCCTGCGTATGAACACAGTGGTGCTTTTAGTTTAGACAATCAGCCGTGCCTAAACATCAGCAGTCGACCAGGCCTTCGTCTGTCTCACGCACATTCTCATGCAGTTAGCTCATAAACAACATATGGAACCGTCATGAATGTGTGAGCACGTAGTAATGGCTGCTCATGTCACTCCTTGCTATGCTGGCGTGGATAGTATACACTGGCACATGCGTATCCTGTTTTGGCGGTCTGCACTTCATATTTTGTTTTTCAGCTGCTGTTGGTGAAATAAATCAGGTGTGCTGTTAAAGAGCACCTCGTACCCCAGCCAGCAGTAGCAAACCTTTTGTTTATACCAGTTCTAGCACCAGTGGCTTCTGTTAAGTATCAGCCTGTGCTTCAACACATAAATATTGAATGCTTATTGGGAGATTAGCGCCTTTGATCGGTTATTGCAGCCCAGAGGCTTTGAAGACGACTCCAAGCGCTCGGCCGGCACCACGGGCCCGTGTGCTACAGGTGACATTCTAAAATATGCTCTTTCACCATCATCGCAGTGAGGCTGCATTTCATCTGCTCCTCACACGGCGATCGCGCCGCTTCTTTCATTACATCAGCACAGCAGCGAGGTCAGGGGGGATCGTGGCCTCTAACAATGATTGCCAGCTGAGGTTAAAATGCATGAGCGCAGAGCTTTCAATTAGAAATTTATGTTCTGTAAAATATTTAGCGACACAAAATAGGAAATGAGATGAAATGTATTCTTCTGATGGAATAAATGTCTCGTCTAATTCCCTACTTGTCTAATAGAACACACAGTGCCTGTCACCACGTTTATATCAAAGGCAAACTTTAATCCTTCTCTAGGAGGATGGCCAATAATAATATTTAATCTAAAGTGATGAACACTGCCGGTACGTGGACACATTCTACCCATTATCGGAACAGATGAATTATACCCAAACCACTAAGGGTCTATGATGGTTTGTTCCCTAAAGGGTGAACTTGCAACTGGATTGAATAAACATTTGGCTCTAACTGAATTGACGGCGCTTTTATTTTTCGTTTGTTTGTTTTTTTGTCAAAATGCACAAACATCTGCTCTTAATGGACACACTGTTCTAAAGTAAATCATAGTCTCACGATTCTTCATACTCTCATAAACTGGTGTAAAAGGACACCTTACTTTGATTGTCCTCAATAAAAACAAGTGCATAAAATCTCTCGCACCTCCTCTCATTACAGTTTCGCCACTCTCTGAACAGGTCTTGGCACTCAATCCAGGGTTGCTGTGTAAATATGCCTACTTGGAAAACTGGGTCTCTCCAGGGATTTCTGATTTTCAACCTCAGCTCAAAGAACACAGAGCTCCTCATCATGCAGATTGCTCACCATGCATTTTCATCTAGGCCAACATGTTCCCAAAGCATAACCCAACCCCAAAATACCTTCGAAATCTTTGGTGTTGCAAAAATGTAGACAGGTTTTGCTACACAAAGCTGTCTTTAATAGGCCAATCTCCATACTGTATCATGTATTGATCATTTTTAGAAACCGATGGTAAACATTTAAATAAAGTCTTCTAAAAGGAAATGAGTCAATAGATATTAAGCAACTTTGGGGTGAAATATACATTTTATTTATTTAGTCTCACTAACAACAAGGAAGGAGCAGCTGTTATTAAAGGTGAATCATAAATGATGTATGGAAAAGTGCAGGTACCGTGGCAACCGTGCCCCAAATCAGAGCATTAGCATGCGTTCATGCCTGTCAAATTTCCTTTGTGTTTTTTTTTGCAGAGGTTGCAGTGAGCAGAATGGAAGTGATTCATTAAAGTCTGGATCTCATATTTATCTTAAGCTGTAAACTTGGATACGACAGTCTCATTCAGAGCAGAGATTTTCGCTTCTGTCTTCAAAGGACTAAAAACACACACGGCTATCATGATGCTCGTATGCCAAGCCTGTTTAATGTGTAGCAGATGTGTATTTACACTGTGACCTCAATACATAGGAGATGACTCATAAATAGATGTAGCTGGTGGCCATGTTTCTGCTAAATCACACTGCTTTACTACTTTCACACACACAGATAAGGAGAGCAGCGAATGCATCTTTTGTAACTTGAAGCACATCGCGTGTCACTTGCTAACTCCTCAAATCATCTCGATACATGTGATTGACTGTTTTCAGTATTCTGACTTCAAATCTGGAGGCTCTCATAGAAAAGCTTTTTTACCTATAGATATTCTCTGCTTGATTACGGTTCAAGTTCTGAGATTTGTGGCTTCAATGCCCAGTGGCACAATTGACTATGCAGTGGCATGAATAACAGATATGCTAAATGTTCTATCTCATACATGCTCTATCTCACAGATCCTAAGATTATTAGCATGCAGCAATTTTGTTTTTTCTATTGTGTGCAGCTGCAAAAATCATGACTCAGTGAGCAAACCTGAATGAACAAAACGACGCGGAGTGTTTGATTTTTTATCTCTCAAAAAGCAGAATATTGCATTACTCACAACTAGGTGGAATATCAGTTTATACTGTAGCTGTCATGAAGGAACAAGGGTTGATCACACAGATGAGAGTTGCCAGCATTTTTTAAAGTAGGACCAAATGAGCTCACTTTCAGTCAAGATGAAACACGTTGCAACTGCAGCATTGTAGCTTAAATCAAATCTCTGGGACGCGTGTGCTCAAGTCGGCTTTTTTCAAATCTCATTTGTACGTTTCCGGTGAATTCACTGAAAGTGATTACCCCGTGGTCATCAGTATGAGGTTTGTGATGTGACACATAAAAACAGGGAAATATCGAGGAGTAGCTGGAGACAAGGAGGAGGTCTGAGTCGACAAGTTGCACGTGCAAAACATGACTGCAGGGGAGCAAGTGAAGAACACGGACTGATAAAATACTGATGCAGCATCCCAACACAGCACAGCACATACAATAAAGCGATATACACAGCAACTTCAGAGCAAACCGATGGATGAGTGGGCAAAGCATTAGGACTTCCTAATCTTCTGTTTGCACTGTATAATCCACGATCCACTGTGTAAGTACAATTTACTTACACTTCAGTGGATCTGCTCCTGTTTCTGCATGTGCATTTAGCCTCCTACGCGCATGTGCAGAGTGCACCTTCTCAATCAGACGGTGCACACTAGTGTAGAGTTAATCACGCGTGAGAGGGTGTAGCTTTTATCTTAATGTGTTTTCTGTTAAGACCGAGGGGCAGAACTAATATTGGTGAGAAGCGCTTGCTTGGATCCTGCTGTGAATGTGATTTGATGGTAAAGACATCTTATCAGGAGTGCAAGCTAAGCTTCTTTCTGTTGGCCTTCCAAATAAATTTTGCTCTTGAATTTGCTCTTGACACAATTTTCAGACCTGCTAGTCCAGCACAGTGCAAAAATGAAACCACAGTCTCTTGTGGTTTACCAGGAAATAGTGTCATGTTAAATATAGTCTTAACATGTTAGAAGCCAAGCTTCTAATATGCCAAGGCAAGAAGCCAAGGCTCACTAAACATTTAGACATGAAGGTCCACTCAGAAAAACAACAGCTTTTATGATGTGTAGTAAAATATCAACAGTTCACCTAACCTCTGATTTAAATAAGTCTTCGACTTTATATTTACTGTACATCTCTATGCACACTTTGTGTGAATGTGACTATTATTATTATTATTATTATTATCATCATCACTTGTATGTACAGTTATACGTTTAATACAGGGAGGCACTTTGTTGAACCTCTTAGCAAATCAAAAATTGATGTTTACGAGGGTCTTGCAGTACACCTTGTGGTAATGCTGGATTTACAGTACTGCATTAAATTTGTGCCATAACCTGGTGCTCACTTTCTCATAAATGTCTCATAAATATTGATCAGCAAAAGGCTGATACCTATGTGAAACATAAGGCAACAGGCTGTGATTGTATCTAGCACACTAATAATCCTAATAGTATTTTTCCATAGTAAACATGCAGTTTTTCTTGTTTTCATTGCTCTTTTTCATTGGTTCGAAGGTCTTCTCTACTTCCTGCATGTCGATAAAAGTAACTGTTGTTTAAAAGCATGAAACATGAAGAGCTCAGTTTTCCTCGTGGTGTCAGAGCATTGCAGGCATATGGTAAAAGCAAGCTCTGATTAAGTGCAGTACTATAAATTCAGGATAAAGGTTATTCTTTAGATAGTAACTGTAGAGTTCAGATTATCTGATGTGTGAACAGACTGCATGGACACCAACTGTTTTCATGTCACTGCAATTATACACTGCTCAAAAACGTTAAAAGGAACACTTTAAAAATACATTCGATCCCAATGGGATGTGTGCATGACTCACAACACTGGAGCGTGCACTTATTGAGATGACCACTGCTGTCCTGGGAGATCTCCCCCAAAATCTGGACCAGAGTATTACTCAGCTCGTCGACAATCTAAGGTGCAACTTGGCAGCTTGGACTGAGTAAAACATAATGTCCCAGAGGTGCTCTGTTGGATGTAGGTCAGTTGAGCATGGAGGCCAGTCAGTAGTATCAATTTCTTCATCCTCCATGAACAGTGTGCTTACTCTAATTACATGAGGCCGGGCATTGTTGTGCACCAGGAGGACCCACTGCACCAGTATAAGTTCTGACAATGTGTCCAAGAATTGCATCCTGATACCTAACGGCCGTCAGGGTGTGTGAGGCCTGTGGGTCCCTCCATGGATTATGCCTCCTCAGACCATCAAGGACCCACCACCAAATTGGTCATGCTGAACGATGTTACCCTTCCACGTCTGTCACATGGGCTCAGAATGAACCTGCTCTCATCTCTGAAAAGCACAGGGCACCAGAGGTGGAGCTGCTGATTCTGGTATTCTATGGCAAATGCCAATCAGGCTCCAGTGCTGAACAGTGAGCACAGAGGCCACTTGAGGACGTCGGGCCCTCAGGTCACCCTCATCATGTCTGTTTTTGATTGTTTGGTCAGAGACGTTCACACCAGCGGTCTCCTGGAAGTCATTTTGTAGGTCTGGCAGCACACATCCTGTTCCTACGTGCACAAAAGAGCAGATACCAGTCCTGCTGATGGGATAAGGACCTTCTACGGCCCTGTCCAGCTCTCTTAGAGTAAGTGGCTGTCTCCTGGAATCTCCTCCATGCTCTTGAGACTGTGCTGGGAGACACAAAAATCCTTCTGGCTATGTCACACATTGATGTGCCATCCTAGGGGAGTTGGACTATCTGTGCAAGCTCTGTAGGGTCCAGGTACCACCTCATGCTACCAGTAGTGACACTGACCCTTGCCAAATGCAAAACTATTGAAAAAACAGTCAGAAAAGATGAGGGAAAAACATCATTGGTCTTTACCTGGAAAACCATTCCTGTTTTTGAGGTTATGCACCTCTAATGCACCTGTTGATGATTTCAATACCATCATAGAAAAAGTTTAACACCAACCCACAAGTTGAACTGACTTGATGCTCTGATTAAAAAGTGTTCCTTTATCTTTTTTAAGCAGTGTAAAATATTAATGCTACTCTACCTTAGTATTGTTAAAGGTCAACAGAGCCACAGTTACACCATCATCAAGGTAAAGAGAGGAGGGTAGTCACCACACTCTGTCTTGCACGTCCTCATATAAATGTGCAAAAGACAGTCGTCCACTGGGATCTACAGCGGGATCTATACTACTGTTAGTAGTTTTCTTCATCATTGTTAGTCTACAGTTTGAAGCTGCTACACATGTGTTACCTGAGGTCAGTCTCTGAGATACTCCTTTGGTGCAAGTCCTCTTCTTTCTCCATCAAATCCTTCTGATGCTCTTCGCCTGCGTCTACCTTTCCCTCCCACTCCTTCCCCCCTCTCTGCACCCTTCCTTCTTTACTAGCCCCTCTGCCTTTTTCTCCTGCCTCCTCTTCCTCCCTCACTTCTCCTAACTGCTCATCCCCCTCCCGAGAATGGCTCCTCGATCGCAACTGGCTGAAGATGGAAACAGAGGCACAAAGAGCAGCACATGCAAAGCCAAAAGAAACAGAAAAAACAGAAAAAAACAAACGAAGCGTGAACAATGTCAACAACAAAAGAGAGACGAACACAGAGATGCAACGCAGCCATGATCAAAAGCAGACTGATTCTAAATCACAGAAGAACTAACGTAGACTTAAAGCAAAGCACCATGCAGAGGAGTTTGTTTTTGCTTTGATATGAGACGACACCCAAAGAGTAGAAATATGTTTAATGTTTCAGTGACTACTGCCAGATATGGACAAACTTCCCCCACAGCGTGAAGGAACAGAGTTCAACCACTTGGCTCCAGATTCTCTAAAATGGAGCCAAACTTGAACTCATCACAGGGAGAAAATGACACGCAGCGCTACAGGAGGGGCATTTTCTCCTCGGGTAACCATGTGCAAACAGTTTCAAATTTGAAAACGTCTGGACATGGTAATGAATATGGGTTTCACCGCTGAGGGGGGCGGGGTTTGTCCATTCCAGCTTGATGGTAATTTAAAGAGCGACACAAAGTTTGCATCAGCCTACCGGATCTTGCGGTTTCCTTGCGGCCTTTCTGACTGGACAGACATGTAGCTCGTGCTGCTGAACCGAGAGGCACTACTGGTTCTCGACACAGCGGACACGTCGCTTACATCACTGTCCGACGACTTGGCTGACAAGTTGTCGGAGCCCCGTGGATCTCTGCCTGAACGCTGCAAAGAGGGCAAAGAATAAGACATAAAGTATGGTGACATCAGATATCAGTTTTTTGAGCACTCAACAATTTTAACAAGTACAAAATGTTGTTGCTAAAATAGTCCCAATGAAAACTTCAACAAGTTACCAAAGGGTAGAGATTTCTAAAATGACTTCTACGTCTTTGCCTTGTAAGGGAAAACTATTTGATCAAGACAAGCAGTATTTCAGAAATAAGCTGTTGAATGTAAATAAAAAAGAAGAAATATGCACACTATTTTTACGTTAGGCATATTAGGTGAGCGACTTTAAAGGTCAGTATTTTAATTATGTAGTGGGAAAACATTGGGCTTGCAGTTAAATACCGCAGGGGTTCATGGTTTGAGATTTGGTCTTACCAGGTTCAGAGACTAGGAAAAGTTATAAATGACATCCACAATTTCAGCTTGACTTTCATTTTTGTGTACAAAAGGCTGGAATGGCACACGAAAGCATGTCTTCGTTTCATTCAGCTTCTGATCAGCATCCATTGTTTGTGTGTGTGTTGCAGGTTTTCACAGGCTTGTCTTGTTGATTTTAATTGACTTTTTACATTTGAGCTAATTTATGCTTTGGATCTATCTAGCATGGATATATTAGATGGTAAATGGACTGCTACTTAAATTGTGCTTTTCTAATCTAACTGAGCACCTAAAGCATTTGTTACTTGTCACCGGTAGTGTCGTGGATGAGAGAGGGAGGACCCAAACGCTGGACTCACAGGCAGGTAGGTGAAGGTGGATGTTTATTGCCGAAGGAGCGAGCAAACAGTACAGAGGGAGGAGATGGCTGGCTGACTGAATGAATGAATGAATGAATGAATGAATGAATGAATGAATGAATGAATGAATGAATGAATGAATGAATGGCCAAAGGACTGACTGACTGAACATACAGACGACATAGACATCAGACGTACATCATCAATGACCCGACACTGAATGGGTAGAACAGAGGGCTTAAATACACAGACTGGTGATAATGATGATAATAAGGGACCGGTGAGTACACAGCTGAACATAATGAACTAATGATAATGGGAAGAGGACTGAACATAATACACACAGACCAAGGCTAAGACAATAAAACAGGAAGTGGAACAGGCAGTAGATAAACAGTGAATGTGAACTGAAAACACTGGGTCACCGACCCAGGAACCCTGACAGGACCCCCCCCTTCAAAGGCCGGCACCCAACGGCCAAACAAAAAAGAACCAAAACAGGGCGGGCGGAGGGGGCCCAGGGCAGAGGGACGGAGGCCACACAGAGACAGTTCAGGTGGGTGGCCACGTGGCCCGAGGCCGAGACGAGACAGTTCAGGTGGGCGGCCATGTGGAAGGCAGCAGCGACCACTGAGCCGGTCCGGTGGGCGGCCGCGGCGGTCGAGACGAGACTGTTCCGGTGGACCGACCGTGCGGAAGGCAACGGCGGTGACGTGGACACAGTTCGGGAGGCCGACAGTGCGGAAGGCAACGGCGGGCACTCAGGCGAAGGCGGTCCGGAGGCCGGCCGTGCGGAAGGCAACGGCGGCCACTCAGGCGAAGGCGGTCCGGAGGCCGGCCGTGCGGAAGGCAACGGCGGCCACTCAGGCGAAGGCGGTCTGGTGGACCGACCGTGCGGAAGGCAACGGCGGTGACGTGGACACAGTTCGGGAGGCCGGCAGTGCGGAAGGCAACGGCGGCCACTCAAGCAAAGGCGATCCGGGGGCCGGCCGCGCGGAAGGCAGCGGCGGCGGCGAAGGAGACAACGGAGCAGTTCAGGGGACCGGCCGCACGGAAGGCAGCGGCGGCGGCGAAGGAGACAACGGAGCAGTTCAGGGGGCCGGCCGCGCGGAAGGCAGCGGCGGCTCTCCAGTGTTAGGCATGCTGGCCATGGCCCGGTGGGCACAGGACCAGACGAGGCAGGACCAGGCGACGACGGGGCCGGACCAGGCGAAGCACAGGCTGGAGCTGCAGCAGGCGAAACAAAAGCCAAAGTCGAGGCTGGGCCAGACGAGGACGAAGGCTCTGAGGCTGGGCCAGACGAGGACGAAGGCTCTGCGGCTGGAGCCGGGCCAGACGGAGCAGAAGCAGAGGCCGACGCCGGACCGGGCGTGGGTGCAGCCGAGGCAGAGGCCTGACCAGTCGAAGTTGAAGCCTCCGGCTGGAGACAGGCCGGGCCAGCGGGTGCGGAAACCCCTGGCTGAGGAGCAGGAGAGCTCACAGCTGGCTCTGGGTGCTGTGGCTGCAGGTCCGGGAACTGAATGGGACGGTGGACAGGCGACTGGGAAACAGGCTGGACAGGAGCAGACTGAGCTACAGGTGAGTGGACAGGAGCAGACTGAGCTACAGGTGAGTGGACAGGAGCAGACTGAGCTACAGGGGACTGGAGGGCAGGAGGAGACTGAGCTACAGGGGGTGACTGAACTAGAGGTGAGTGCACTGACTGGAGGGAAGATGCTAAGGGAGGAACAGAGGCAGGCGTAGCTGACGATGGAGCTGAGGTTGGTGTGGCTGATGACTGAGCTACAGACTGGGCTAGACGGGGAGATAAAGCTACGGCCTGGGCTAGTAAAGCTGGTGCCTGAGCAGGGGATACTTCAGCCAGCCTAACCAGGGATAAAGCTAGTGCGTGAAAGGCTGGGTCAGGCGGTGGATGAAGTGGTGGACTGATTGGCTCTTCCGTGCCTCCAGAGCGTGAAGGCACTGGCTGGAGAGCCTCAGCTGAGTCTCTAGGGGGGTCAGGCCGGATCCTGGCTGCCCTCAGCCTAGGCGCTGGGACAGGCACGGGAGGTGGCTGGACATCAGTCACCCCCACCCGAGGAACAGAGGTGGGTGTGGAGGTATACGGGGTCACAGCTGCCCTCGTCCTGGGTGCGGGCACAGGTGTGGGTGTCGGCTGACTGACAGGAGTGGAAATGATGACTGGGTGAGTGATACTGACAGGTCTATCTGGATTTATTCTGGTCCTTCTGCCACCACTATTTACAGTCTTTGACTGAACAGTCTTTGGGGGAGCAGAGCAGAAAAAAATCTTCCCAGTCCACATCATCCTCTAGGAGGGAAACATCCCATGGATCAGAAAAGAGTCTATTGTGTGTTTTAAGTGGATAATCAGACGGTGAGTGCGAAAAACAGTCACTGGAGCTCACCATCGGGAGTTGCTGGAAATAGTCCTTGTTATGGCGACGTGTGCGCCGCTTTCTCCGGGAAGAGGCAGTGGGCGGGGTACACAGCCGAGCCTCTGGCACGGGAGCCTCCATTGAGCCGAGGTGGGAGGCGGAGCCACCGTGCCATGGCGAAGTTGAAGGTCCGGTGAGGAAAATGGCTGGCGGGCGAGCGAGGAGCGGAGCAGCGGAGGAGCGAGCGCCCGAAGCCTGGCCTGTGACGCCCGCTCTCCGCGGCGAATGCTCCGATGCAGGTGAGGCAGCAGGTGGAGGACCGCGGCGTCTCCGAGGCCCGCCCAGAGCCAGGCGAGTCCCCTCAAAGACGTGCTCCCTCTCTGAGAAGAGCCGCTGTTTCCACCTGAGCTTCTCCGCCCAATTGGAGAGCGCTGCGTCCTGCCGCTCGAAAAGGTCCGAGTCCGCTGGGTCCACAACGCGGGGTCGGGTCATTCTGTCAGCGGTAGTGTCGTGGATGAGAGAGGGAGGACCCAAACGCTGGACTCACAGGCAGGTAGGTGAAGGTGGATGTTTATTGCCGAAGGAGCGAGCAAACAGTACAGAGGGAGGAGATGGCTGGCTGACTGAATGAATGAATGAATGAATGAATGAATGAATGAATGAATGAATGAATGAATGGCCAAAGGACTGACTGACTGAACATACAGACGACATAGACATCAGACGTACATCATCAATGACCCGACACTGAATGGGTAGAACAGAGGGCTTAAATACACAGACTGGTGATAATGATGATAATAAGGGACCGGTGAGTACACAGCTGAACATAATGAACTAATGATAATGGGAAGAGGACTGAACATAATACACACAGACCAAGGCTAAGACAATAAAACAGGAAGTGGAACAGGCAGTAGATAAACAGTGAATGTGAACTGAAAACACTGGGTCACCGACCCAGGAACCCTGACATTACTATAGTTCTCATTCTCCCAGTCAGTGCTTTTTGTGCAAGATCTTGTCTAATATTTGCACACTTACTCACACTCTTTATAAACAAACATGATGCGTGTTTTAGAGTAACAAGTAAAATGAATTCTGGAAACTAGATTTTTGAATTGGGAACTAGGGCCAAAAAATAAAACTGTTGCAAAAGTGACAAAACTGCAGATTCTTCAATGGCCCCTTGAAGATGTCACACAAGCAAGCTCCTATGTTAAAATGCCCAGTTTCACAGCAGAAATAAACCTAACATTGGTCCAGGCCGGGCGTCGACAATCTTCAACATCAAAAGAGCCATTTTAGCTCCTCCCAACAAACTACGAGAGAAAAAGTGCAGCACACGTGTGTAACGTGGATTAACATGTTTATTTTCTATGAGTTTCTAACTTGAATATGTCAAGCTCTGCCTGCTCTTGCATTACTGTGTTCGATTAACAATGCAGACAAAGAAATAATGCGCACATTTGTGATTACACTTGTGATAAAGTTTACAAGAAGCTGTTGATCAATCACAGTCCATACAGTGTTGCTGCCAGAGACCAAAGATGGAACATTCATCAGCAACTGTTCAATAAACTAAATTTTTTGGACATTGTTTTGAAAGATATTTGCAGGCACTTAAGTTAAGCTAGCAAACATTGGAAATATTAGAAAGTCCAATTGTTCTTGATTGCATCACAGCACACCTGGGAACCTCGCCGTTGGTTTCCTTTTTGCACGCTCTTTTCTTTTTCAACAACTACCCAGTTTAAAGCTATGCCTAGCAGTGTGACAGATTTGTGTGATAACAATTGGTTGTAGGTGCAATATGGCTTGCCAACAGCCTATCCATGAAATATGTAATCCAGTTTTGCTGATTGGCTAGTATTACTGGAAGGCTTTTTTGTGTGTTACATAGAATTGTTCATAACAGGTGTTTATGTCTGTGTGATGTACCTTCCTAACCAAGCTTGTTAGCATTAGCTGACAACTTAGGACTCCAAAGAGTCATCCAAATATGGTCACTCCTGGCTCTGAAACACCCAGATGGCAACAACTAAAACGCTATTCCCCAGGCTTTAAAACGGGACTTCATAAAACAAAGATTCTTGTCATGTCTTGTCAATTGTTTATATACAGGCTAAGGCTCTCATACAAAGCAGGGTTACGGGGATTAAGTAATAAGATGGTTTATAACTTACTTCAGCATGCAAAACAAGTTGGCAAAAGTCATTCCCTGTATGCCTGCTTCTTAATGCTTGTGATGTGCAATTTTACTGCTAATTTTTTAGGGTATGATTGTCACTGGGGAAGAAGCTGAATGTCTAACTAAAAACGAGCACTTTTCAGTGGAAGACTGGGTGGAGCAAAATCAGGGTTGTGCTCTGAGAACTTGTCCCACAGAGACTGTGAACTTTCCAAAAATTAAAAACAACTTGAGGTATCATCCTTCTGATTAACTGGATGAGATCCAGAATGCATCGCAGACATACAAGCATGAGGACTTGTAGAGTGCGATCTAAAAACTGCACCCACGCTTAAAACAGTCAAAAGTGGCACAAGAAGATGATCTTAAACAGGCGATCGGCCAAATTTCAATCAGGTAATGTGTTTGTTTTCCATTTTTGAAGACTTGTGATCTCCTGTAATTGTACTCTTAATACTTCATGTACATTTTACTAAAAAAATTAATGAATAATATTCTGATTTAGACATACAAAGTTTTGCATGAGTACTTAACCATAAGTGGCAGGAAGACAGTTACCATATACTGTTTAATCCAGTGACAGTCAACTGGCTCACAAAGTCGGATTCTACTCAAATAACTTTATACACAGGCTTTCCTGGAAGCTGAACTGGGCTGGGATGATCTTGGCACAGACTTAGTCCAAGCACATTTGTGAACGTGGATGTGTATATAATATCTTGTTATGTTTTGGTTGGCTGTTTACTGTAACTAAATCTGGACGGAGTGTTACAGTAACTGCCTTTATTAGCATTGTTTTTGTCAATGGGAAGATATTGCTCAACATACAAGGACTGGGGAATAATTTCAGCAGCTTTTTATAGACTCCAAATGCCATAGTTTTCATAGCATTGTCTTAAAAGGAAAGCAGACAGAGGGGCTTCATCTGCTAGGTCTCAGACCAGACCGCAGTGAGACAGCAGGCTCTGGCCGAGCTCTCTAAACATGTTCAGGACTTCTCCAGAACAGAGTAGTAAACAGTGGACTTTACACACAATTCCTTGAAATTGCAAAGTGATGTATTGAAGTATTTGGCCTAAATGACAAGGAGAAAAATGTAGTTTCCCACATAGAGATAACTCTAGGTGGCTTTAGATTGTTGTCGTTTTAGATTTGTGTGCAATGATTTTGAGATATCTTATCGTTCCATTTACTTTTTCTGGGTTAACAATGGACACTGCTGAGAAACTGTTGGGAAGGATTAATAAAATGTATCCTGTGGCGCTGTGGATGCATGTCGCTTTTTAAAGTCAAAGCTTTGAATAAAGACGTGTATAATATATATCTGTGACTCAGATGAGCTGATTAGAAGAACAGCTGTATCCAGCTCTGTGTTTTCCAGCCTTTGAGTCTTTACCAGCTGCACTTTGTTTTGATATGTTTTGTGACCATATCTGTGCATGATGCAAACATCAGTGAGCATGCATTTTGGAACTTTGTGAACAGTGTTTGTGTAGGAACATCGTTTTCTGGAGTGTTGAAGCATAAATTAAGCAGACCTGGGCGTGTTTTCTTTACCTTGTGGTAGTCCTGCTCCAGTCTTGAGTCAGAACCAGCTCCCTGCTTGTACTTGTTCATCTTTAGTTTCATCTGTCTGGTCCTCTCCTCCATGTCCATACCTGAGCACAGAGACAGATGCGAGTCAGCTGGGAGCTGGTGGACTGTGAGGAGAGCCTCATGGAGGGGCATACTGTTATGGTGAGAGAGGCTTCTGTTGAGCTATGAGCCATGAGCTATGACGGGACAGATCTAATGGGAAAAGCTGAATGGTTGGCTGTTTTTAACAAACACAAACCTGTAAACATATGCTGCATAGAATAATAAACTAATTTTTGAAATCAATAAGTCCCACAAAAAATGCTGCTTTTTAGTCAGTCACTAATATTCAAATATTTTTATCTGACCTCAGTAAAACACATTTGAATGCTAAGCCAAATTACTCCAGTACTACTACAGCACTAAATGTAACAATACTAGTGATGCATTTTTTAAAAAAACTCTAGATGAAAGGAAATGATTAAACAACAAATTGAAATCCCTAAACGATCACATTAATTGGCCGAAGCATCCCTCTCGATTAAAACTGACAGGCATTTTAGTCCTTTTATAATTGCATAAAATCATCCGGTTTACCCATCTTATCACCTCCCAATTTCAGTTTAAGCTCTGCAAATGTGATTCTTACATTCGCAACCATGCACAGGCCTCTGTTGAAGTACAAATACCAATAAGAATAGGAACTGTGTACATTTTACAAACCTAAAAATGACAAAATAAGCTACAAACAGTTTCTACAGTAACCGTTTCTTTTCTGCAAAAATGTTCACCACATGGTGACTTTCCTGCTTTTTCCTGCATTTCCATTTTCCTGCTTACTCTTTGTCTCTACTTTTGTGTCATATGACCGCAGTGACAGAGTGAAGATGAATGCACACGTACAGGCGCCATGCTCACATGCCTTCATGTACACACTCGCACACAAAGAGAAACGAAAAAGCAAAGAAAAAGAGTAAAATAAAGGAATACAAGCTCAGAGCAAATGAATGACTGCATGAGTGAAGCGAAAGGAGTTGACGCATCACGCAGTTAGTAAACTACATGTGATTTCGCATCTCTCCCGGAGTATTTTGTTAACTAATAGTATTTAATTTAACTTTGTTAAATGATTGTAACTGAGCTGCTTTTGAAATTCCAGTGCAGTCAGAAAGTCGTTTTTTGTGATCGCTTCGTTTCAGTGGTCGTGATAAATATGAGGTTAAAATTGAACAACTTTGAGTTCATGTTCTTTTATACCAACACGTTCTCATCCCAACTTGTAACATAGAAACACATGTGACAAATCGCCAGTGTGTTACGCGTTTGGAGGCACGAGAGCCGTTTGGAATGAATCTATACATGTAAATGTGTTTTACGTTCTGATCATGAATCACTTTGGAAAACACTATCTGATAGTGTTAAGGTTATGGTTATGGTTAGGGTGTAACACGGCTGGAGCGTGTGTTACCGCCGCGAGTGGCATTCTATTGGGTTCAATTGAGAATCCAGAGCATCTCATAAGGACGCGGAAGGGTACCTTTCGTTACTATGAGACGCCTCGGGACATGACAAATCGTCTGTATGTTATGCGTTGGCAATGACAATGCTCTGTTTATCCAATTTTTATTGGACAGACAAGATTGGACAGTTCATCACAATAAATTGTGTTAGATCCTAGAAGACTGATGGCTTTTTCATGCTTGAAGCTGGAGAAACGAGGCAGTTAGCTTAGCTTATCATAAAAACATTTAACCTCGTGTGGTCTAGACATAAAAAGCTGAACGACCAGGACCTCAGAGGCTAGCTGCTTAACAAATTGTACCTTTTGTTTTGGACTGCAAAGAGACCACATTTTAAGTGACTCGGTGACTGTGCATGAATGTGTGCGGCAATCATTGTTTCATTTCAAAGCAAATCTGTGGAACAAGATCATGAAAACCATACTCACTAAAGTGAGTAAAATTTTTGACTGCACTGCATTAGCAGCGTTTAGGAACTCTAAGTCATTCAAAACCACACGAATCATCAAATTTCACTTGAAATAGGCCAAAAAGAAATCAATTTAGGGAAAAAGTAGCAAATCTATGTCTACAAAGAGAGTAATCAAAAGAATAAATCTGCTGTCATATGCTCACAGTAAGTTGTTTTTTTTTTTTTATCTTGGTAGAAAATGACAGTGTCTCACGTGCTGCAAAGAAACCACACTGGTGTGATCGTGATCATGCTTTAGTGAATGACAAGCCCACACAGTCTGTGTGCAGAAAAAATAAAGCAGCAGAAATGGTATGGAAGCCAGAAGCATCATCTACACAACAACGAAGAGAGCAACGCCGCAAGAAATTGGAGTCAAGCCAAACGGGAAAATAAAAGACGACTGAGATGAGGGGAGGCAGGTTTGAGGAGGGGGAGGGCAAGCCAGGAAGACGTACAGAGAGAATCACAGCAGAGGAAGGAGAAGAGGGAGCTGAGACAGAAAAGAAGGAAGGTGCAGAAGAAGAAGGGACAGACCTGAGTTCGTCCAACTTGGTGAGTCCGTGTCTTCTGGGATCACATCACACAATGGACAGACACAGACAGAGGAGAGGAAGATGGATGTGAGAGGATGCACGAAGGGTAAGGGGGAGGGCGAAGGAGGAGAGGAAGGATGGCTGGGAGGGCGACGCCATCACCAAAGGTCTCGGGTTTGGAGGGTCAGAGTAGACAGGAAGGAGTCGGAGGGGAGGGAGGGGGACACGACACAACAATACAACACGACAATGACAAAAACAACAAGCACAGAACACACAAACAAAATCATAGAGTACACCAAGAACACACAAACTCCACCATGGGGACAGTGAGAAGTCAAAATAGAGCAAAAAGGGTGCGAGGCCGGGGGAGGCTGAGGTAGAGAGGCCAAGAGTTTAGTTATTAGAAGTCAGAGAGAGAGGGAAGGGGAAAGGTTCTGTGCTTTAAAGGGGAAAAAAGAGCTGAAACAGGAAAGAGATGTTAATGTACCAAACCAGATAGAAACTTGAGACCTCTCTGCAGGCAGGTGAGGAAAGGAGGAAGAGGAGGAGAGAGGGGAGGGGGAGGAGGTATATAAGGAGAAGTGGATGTCACTTGAACCTGCATGGGGCAACTGTGGGGAAACAGCCTGGAAAAGTAACATGAACGGAAAAAAAAGAGGAAAAAAAAAAAAGAAAAACTGAAAGCACAGAGCAGCGAGCACACAAAAGAGAGACGGCTACCTCACACAGTTTCACCAAGAGAACGTTCAAACTGACAAAAAATAGAGGCATCACCTGGGTAGAGTGCGAGAGGTTTAAATACACGAAAGTGTACGCTTGGGCGCGCGCACACACACACACACACACACACGAGCATCAGCCACAAGATCTCTCTGAAAAGTCACACAATACCAACATTCGACTGCCTGCTGCCAGGCATCTCTGTTGATTCCGATAGATTCACATTGTATTCATACGCATATTTCACTTGTCTCTGTATTATTCATGTTCTTCCTTTCTTCCGCTCGGGCCCCCGAAATATTCTGTTTAACTCCAGAGATGAAGTGTGCTTCTGTTTCCTCTGCGGCTACCAAGACACTTTCACACGTTTTGATCTCGCGTCGAGACAGCTGCTCATTGACTGACCCGACCTCAGTTCACAGGTTTAACATCGGGGTCCGGTTTGTTACCAACCTTCTCTCTTAGAGTCATGCTGACCCCTTTTTTTTTTCTCCTGTTCTGTTCTCCAGCCCTCCCATCTGATCTCTATCCCAGGGGCTGAACCTGACAAATCAACAGTAACGACCAGGAGAGCCTTCATTGTCCTACACCCCCCCCCCCTCCCATACACACACACACACACACACATACAGAGAATTTGCATTTAGCTCAATTAGCACTCACTTAGCTTGAATAATATGGTGTCACATGAATTAAAAGACAATGTGAGGCATCTGCCTAGCTAGCTTTCATGAACGTAATAGCAGTGTGGTTTAGCTTCGTCAGTCATTCCAGGAAACACACAGAAAATATGCAGAGTTGGAGAGAAATGAGAAATGGATGGAGTGAGAAAGTGAGAGAGACTGACTGAAGACCAGGCTAGCTGTAGGTTCATCACAGATTGGCCTGTGGGAAGCAGAGGCTTTGAAGACATGCTTCTCTGCATCCTGCAGACGCACTGAGAGAGCTACTGGGTTTTTAGCTCAGAACAGCAGATGTTTTATGTTTTATTTTAAAGCCACAATCCTAAATCTGGTTCTGTTGTCAAAACGTACCAGCAAGCGGCATAACAAACTAACATAAATGAGGCTTAACTTAAAGGAAGGTGAAGGCGTGCCACCATGGGAACATTTCAGGAACACATTTCATGCTTCCTATACATCCATGGGCAAGGATCAGGTGTCATTTAAATAACGCTGTTATTTGTACAGTGCTGACAAAAAAATCAGTAAAGAAATTAATATAAAGGGTAAGAAATCTATAAAATGTATCACTATTTTTTAAGGCGCTAGAAAAAAAAACCCCAAAACAACAATCTTTTGTGGGTTTTTTTTTCATAGTTTTAAAATGTCAACTCCAAGATGCACTGCAATACCACACCAAGCAAGAAGAGACTGAAAAATAGAAGGATGCCATCCAGAGGCTGACAAAGACACCTCCTGTTAAATCAAAGGTGTGTCCGTGTGTGTCTATATATATATATATATATATATATATATATATATACATATATATATATATATATATATGTGTGTGTGTGTGTTAGGGGTGCAAAGGTACACAAAATTGATGGTTCGGTTCGATACTTTGGTGTCACGGTTAGATATTTTTTCGATACAAAAAATGTTCATGCCTTTTTAATTTGTCATTTATTAAAATTATAAATATATATTTTAACTCAACTTAAATTTAATGTTGCTGAAACAACAAAATAGAAAAATCTATCTGATCGAGAAATCACTCATCTTTGGAAAAATAGTTTATTACAGAGAAATGTCTCTTTCCAAAGTAAAAGCTATACTATACGCTTCTTCTGGGCTATATTCTCAGCAGCATATTAAACATATCAGGTCCCCATAAGGAGAATCATGTGCTAACGGCTGTCTAAATGACTCGGGTAAAGTTTGTAGCATGCGTGCTTGTTGTTTTTGTCTGCTTCCACTTGTCTTTGCACTAGGATGATGTCGGTTTAAATGTGCAGTCATATTCGTTGTGTTCCCACTAGTGCTGTCAGCGTTAATCTTGTTAAAATGACATTAACGCCATAACGCGGCAAATCTCCGTTAACGAGTTACCGCGGATCGCCCCGTGCATGGGGCTGGACGCTGTCAACAGGTTAACGAGCTAACTTCGCTAACACAGTAATTCTCACCAATGTAATTGAGCATTGCGTGGCACATCTGACATACTGTTTTACTTTAGTCCATGACTCGCTTACCATCAGGGTCATGCTTCACATGAAAACCAAAATAGTTCCAAACGCCAGATCTGAATCAGGGTGGGGGAGGTTCAATTTGCCATTTTGCAAAGAGCTTAGCTTCTGTCTTGCTAGCTTGTGCTGCACTCAGTGGATCTGCACTCTACAGTGCAGCCTAGGCGGAGTAGTTGAACGCAGATCCACTGAGCGCTCAACACAGACAGCATCGTCAGAAGAAAAGTTGATCAAATAAATAAAAAAAATTTGTATTGTTCGATACATATGCGTACTGAACCGAAAGCACTGTATCGAATGGTTGAATATCGATACGAGTATTGTTGCACTCCTAATACATACATATATATATATGTGTGTGTGTGTGTGTGAGGGTAGAATCCAGTTGAAAGAGTCCACACAAGGACAAGTCAAAGGAGCTTGCAAAGAAAAGCATCTGGACGTTTCACCTCTCATCCGAGAAGCTTCTTCAGTTCTAAGGTCAAATGGTGGAGAGTCCCACATTTAAACCCAGTGGGAGTAACCCCCCACAGAGGGACAAAAGGACCCCTGATGATCCTCTAATCACCTGAGTCAAGGTGTGAAAATGGGTGTGGATCACAATCAGCCAGGGTTTCGGGTGTGTTCATTGTGAAACCTGGCCCCACCTTATCATGCGAATTCCTGAGGTCAGATGGCCCAGGATGTGAGTGGACGTTAAGGCGTCTGGGAAGGGAACTCAAAACTGGATTATAGATGGCAGACAGTTGGTGTCGTAAACCCCCGCCTCTGTTCAAAGATGGTCGCTCACAGTGGACGTAAATGGCTTCTTTCACTCCTCTTTCAAACCATCTGTCCTCTCTGTCCAAAATGTGAACGTTGGCATCTTAGAAAGAGTGACCTTTATCCTTAAGATGCAGATGGACTGCTGAGTCTTGTCCTGTGGAGGTGGCTCTTCTATGTTGTGCCATACGGTTGTGAAGTGGCTGTTTGGTCTCTCCGATGTAGAGGTCTGAGCATTCCTCGCTGCACTGTACAGCATACACCACATTGTTAAGTTTGTGTTTAGGAGTTTAAATCTGGGACTCTCCGCCATTTGACCTTAGAACTGAAGAAGCTTCTCGGATGAGAGGTGAAATGTCTTCAAGTAACTTAAAGAAGTCCAGACGCTTTTCTTTGCAAGCTCCTTTGACTACGATGACCTGGATGACTGAGAACCTTAACAGACACACAAGGACAAAGTCAGCAATTCTTCACAGAAACCATATTCTATTAGAATACTTTCAGTGAGTCCATGAGCAATAAACAGCTATAGTAGATACTATTATTATGCAATATTTTATTGCTACAAGCTTCGCTAAACTTACAAACTGAAGTAAATACTATAAAACTAATGACAAGTAAAGCAATGACTGTTTTTGAGCTGGTTCAGTTTAGCTTTGAAATGTTCCTGAAATATTCAGTCAGTTAAGCTTGATACTCAGACCTTTAGACATATTTGTTGAATTTCAAAAGACAAATTTTAAATCTATTTTTAAAGGCTTGTATGTAGAAATCATCATGCTGTGTACAGGGCTGATCAGACAAGCATGAAGAGGCCTATACGCAAGATTGATGCGCTTTTCTCTTTTTGACCGGGTACTTGTCTGGTTAGATACGTTGATTACTGTTCATGTACTCATATGAGAGAGAGTAAAAAAGACTTGTACCCTATCAGACCGACCGACCTGTGTCAGTGAGTGAAGGGTAAGGTTGCGTCCCACCATCAGACAGAGAGCCATTCAGCCCTCGCTGCTGGTCCTCCCATGTCACCTCTAAAGCAAGACATACACATAGATATACACACACACACACTGATTTTGACACCATTAGGAGATCTCCTTCCTGCGCAAATGTTTATTCTTCTCTATAAAATACTTTCTATGTCTTCATTTATTGATACATTGCATAATGAGCATTTTGTGTATTATGCTCTGTACCAATAATAGAAAGCTGCTGCAAGCATAAATTAAAACAAACAGATAAGAAAAAGGCATCTTTACTACTTCAGCACTGAAATCAAGGACAGCTCCTTATCAAACATTATGAACTTTGCTCCATCTGCTGGCCAACAGAGGTAACAGCCTCTCAAATAAAAAAAAAATTAAAAAAAAACATTACACTCTGCAGTACTGCAGCAAAGTGTAATGCACAGGCAGCAGGAAATGCTGTTTATGTGGAACACTATCCTAAAAATGTCTCTATTCACCTTTACTCCATTACGCCATTTTTATTACTGTTTTTGGCAAAAAAGGACAATTTTCTTTGCACTAAGCACCAGTTATGTTTGTAAGAGACTGCCAGTCTTAATGGAGTGCATGAAAAGACTGTGTGCACAAGAGCGCAATAATCCATGTCTAATTGAAATGATTGGCAATTTCACAATGGAAATGGAGAGCTCTGTCTTTGTGAGGTGGAGCTGAGCAGAATTAATTAGTATTAAAGAAGAGGGCAGATTAGAGCTCTGAGGCCACGCTGGAGGCAGAGAAGGGCAGACCAACCAAACTTCCAATCACAGCACTCTGTATGCATTAACATCAGTTACACTACACACAAGTCTCTAGTTTGATCACGCAAATAAAGTCAGAAGGAACGGACCATGCTTTTTGGGTGAGAGATGAAACTTGGGCGAATAAAACACTTTGGTGCGACTGAGAGCAGCTCATCATCAAGGACCACAGCTGCTGCTAACTAATGTCACAGAAGGACCAAGAGAGCCCACACAGCAAAATCACACCATCACACTGCTCGGAAGACTTGCCTTTCCTCCCATTTACCGGTGGGCCTTGGGGTTTTTCCTCACTGCCTGCTGCTAGTGGGGAGACAGATGGAGGTTCATGAAATGGTGCAGCACTGAAACTTTACACTGTACGTCACCGTAATATCACAGCTCATTCCACTTGGGCCCAGACGCAGATGCACATATGCCACACAAGTGTGCACGCACGCACACATACGCACATATACCACAAGATCTGATGTGCACAGCAAGCGTTATTGCATAGAACTGCCGTGAGCTACTGGTTAATTATCCTGCTCAGTGTGTGATTATCAGAAAACATAGTTTTATAATATGCAGTTGTACAGTTATATTGACAACTCAACATACAACCATCTTACCATCCAAAGACACCATTAATTAACCCTGTTTAAAAATACAGTTTCCTTTTAGAGACCTTTCATGAATATCCAATGTGCCAGTGAGTGCTATAGCTGTCACAGTGTTGAGTAACAGCACCACACAGTCAAAGGACAGAAGCGTGCCACGTAAACAGATGGGAAGGTAGGAAGTAGAAACCGTGGGGAACTCCAGTTTCTGCCAACACTCTTGCCGCTCATTCAAGCCTGGGTTTGAATGTACTATACAACAGCGTGTACTGTACAGCACTCTCGAGCAAAACGCAAACTCCACACACTTAAAATGCAGAGGCTCACATCCGCCGTGTTTCATTTTTAAAGATCTGCCATGACACAAGAGTAAAAACCCGCCGCGTGTTCTCAGTGATAAACACACCTGGATGATCGTTTTGGGGTTCAGGCGCCCTGGGCTCTTCCCCTGTTGCCACACATAAACAGATACACACATACAGGACAGTTAATGTATCTGCCAACTAGGCTTATATCAATATTCCAGCTTCTCCCAGGAATAATACAATAATATGGATCCAGTGTAGAAAGGTCCACACGCACACAAAAGCACAATCAGATTTGCTCAGCATAAGCCAAGTGTCACACAGCTCTGTGGGAACCACGGCGCAGGGTCGGATCAATGCTTCCCCTCTGCCCGTGCAGTGCCGCTGTCCTATAAGAAATAGACTAAAACACAGAGCAAAAGAAGGAGAGAGTGAGAGAAAGGAGAGAGATGTGAAAAGGCAGAGTGCCTGTCAAAGAAAAAAGGAAGAAAAAAAAAACAGGAGTAAGTGAGGCTGGGGGCAGGTATGAAGAGGAAGAACAAATAAAGGTGACACAAAGGAGCAATGGAGAGGTCCAGACACAGAGAGAGCTTTTGAGTGATAAAAAGATGGCAAAGATACAAAAAAAGACTGGGACTGAGAGAGAGCGAGAGCACAGGGGAGAGAGCGGGGCTGGCTGGCAGCTGTACAGAAGACAGGGAAAGGCCCTTGTGGACTCTGACAGTGATAAAAGGGTTGTGTGAATACTTTGACACGTTCACTAGAACTGCACGAGCTTCTTCTCTCCAGATTTATCTCAGTCGTTCCCCACAAAGCTTAGAACAACCCTTTTACAGCATCCAATTTAAAGACACGTGAAAACAATCATTGCCTTCATCACAGTGCTTCATATCACAGTTCATTACAACAACACGCAACAATTTGCCAGAGGAGTGCTGAGTAACACTAAGGACTTCACATGCCTCTGTACAATGTGAACAAATGCAGGTTTTGCTGTAATTGTGAAAATTGTGGAGTTTAGCACAAAATAGCATAATATTTGCTTCGGTGACGTATCTCAGCAGTCCAAATGTTTTAAAAATCGAATTATTTGCAGACAGTTAGTAATGATATCTGGTGTGTAACGCAAAGCAAAAGAACAGCAAGGCTACAAATCAACACAACACTGGTACGATCAGTAGGATCAAGGCACCACGATGGCACAGGACATTCTAACTGCACGTTTAAACACAACTGCAACGGGGGGGTTGGAGGAGGAGGATTCAGTATGCACAGATCAAGTTTAGCCTCCACTGAACTGAGCTACCCGCCCTGTTGCAGACAGGGTTTTGGCTTTTGGAGGGAGGTGCAGCTCGAGCAGCAATTCCCAGTCCGAAAGACGAAACCCGAACATTCAGGTACAGACCTTCACGAGGCTCTGTTCCTTCATCTCCATCTTCTGAGAGAGGAATGGAAAAGGAACCGAGCAGAGATGTTAATGGATGGAAGGCCAAAGTGAAAACCCATAAAGCAATGAAAAATCCTTGTACTTTTGAGACTTCTACAACTTCTACCGAAGCGTTCCACCAGCTAATAATAATTATCCCTTTGGTCAGTGACACCAAAACCAAAAAGCTCTTCTTGTGACCCACAAGTTCGGGTCATAAAATAGTAACTTTATCGCTTTAAAATACTGAATATATGAATGCTCAAAATAAATTCAATTAGGTAGACAGTAGCCGTGTAATTTAAATTTAAAAAAGACATCCAGGTGACTTACTTCTGTCTTTGCCTGCGGGTGGAAGCTGTGGGAGTTGCCGACCTCGTCTACTGGACATAGGGGTACTTGTGGGACTGGTCTGGACGGACCCACTACGCGGATGTGCCCTATATGACAAAAAGTAGCAGACAATGGCATGAGACATAAAGTAGGAGCTCGATGTAGGTGTTGCAAAGAAGAGAAAAGCGTACATTTGATCGGAGACGAGCAACATGAAAAGTAAAACTATGTTCTTTAATGGAGAGCCAATACGTGATTTAATGTAGTTAGCTGGGGTCATTCAATTATTTACAATATATGTAAGGTCACATGTAATTTAGTCACTGCCAGACACAGCAGAAATCAATCAGTGATAGAAAACTCGCTGTTGACTTTATCTCCAATATAAAACCAATGCACACAGCGGTGATGTTTTGGCACATGGCATGGAAGTGGAGGGCTACATCGACTGTAGGGAGCTGAGCTGCAATAAAAGATGCCAGGAGTGAATCGCATGTAAAGTCGACTCATCAAGCTGCAGGAGAGAAGAGTTGAAATGCAGAAACAGCAGACCAGTGCGACCATGCGTTCAGACTGTCCCCGCAGGCTTCCAACTCAAAAACAAAAGAAGAAGAGGAAAGAGGACAAAAAAAGTAAAAACAGAATGCCATCCGAGGACAAACGGCATCAGTTGATGTTAGTAATGAAATCAAAGTAAAATGTCGGCCCATCACTGCTATACTCACTCAAGCGTATGAGCAGTGTGTCCCAAATTAAAATTTTTCTTTTTAATAAAAGGAGTCAGCAAGCTAGCTACGGTGTCAGGGTCATCGTGCCCGGGATATGTGTAAAGAAAATACAGCACATCCACTGGTGCTTTTGGAGACAAAACAGAAAGTGGCGTGTGACAGGTGGAGGTCGGTGGAGTGAGGTGAGCTGAGGTGAGGTGAGGCGGGGAAGCGGGGGATTAGGAGGGTGGGAGGTAGGTGAGTGTGATGTGGTATTTTTGGTTTATTCTGGGAGTTAGTCAGGGTCGGGGTGGGTGGGAGCTCATGGGACAGCTTCTGTACGGCTTTAAGCCTGTAAAGGTTTTAGCTGTACAAACATTTAGAAGAGGTAGAGCATCTCTGGAGGCAGAAATATTCTTACAGGTTGATTTAAAGCTCAGTGTGAGAGTACAGCACTTTTAGCTAGGCTGTCTACACGAACCCTAGTTGTAAAACCTCGGTACATGCTGCACATCCCTTGTTAAAAGCAGAATATTAGCCTTGATGTTTCAAATGTGCTTTTCGAGAGTAAGGTTTATTAAGAAAAATAACACAAAAAAAATCGCCCAAACAAATCTTGAAATACTTATTAATGTTTAAATTTTCTGTTGAAATGATTTCTCCCTCCAGTGAAGCTATGCTTCTGGGAAATGAGTGTACAACTAAAAAGTACTGTCTGCTTCTATGCCACGTTGGCTGGCTCTGATCTCTGATCTGGGTCACACCTCGTCAAGGCAGGTGAGGGGGGGGCGGACCTCCCAGATGGCAGAGAAGGCATGGACCTCATGAGCGAAGAGTCGTGGGGGCGTTCAGTGGAGCGTGAGCGGGACGTGTGGCGCTCTATAGTGGGCCGCTGGTCTGCAGAGCGGGACCTGCTGTGATACTCGTGTCTATCCATGGCTCCGTGGCTCCTACAGAGGTTATTGAGAGACAGGCAGGCACTCAGTGTGTCTCCAGCAGGGCACGGACAGTAAGGAGGGCAAAGAAATTTTCTGCACCCTCAAAACTCCAAAGGATCATGTGGAATCCTGTATTTTTAATTGGTATAATCAATCTACTACCAATAGCATAGATACTTGTCAGAAGCTAATTGGGTGTTATGTCAAGTGTGCCTGATTTGCAGGTAGTGATCAAAACTACCTAGAGATAAAGACAAAATGAAATGATTCCTAAACTCTTAAAACACACATTATTGTTTATGACTCTCCACATGAGGCTAATTTACTTTATTTAAAGAGCAGACAATATGGACTGTGCTAGGTGGCTCCTGTGTGCTTTGCAGTCCTTGGTGGAACCAGTGACTTAACTGTGAAGTACTCAAGACGTGTGCAATGAACAAGGACTATGTGCTGTCTCTCTGTAGGTGATAGGTGAGCATTCTGTTTGAGCCAGAGTGGGAATGTGAGGGAAAAGTGACTGCACTTGGATTATTTTGTCTGTTATATTCTGCAAAATGCCCAGGCAAAAGAACTTTTGGCACAGTGACAATGAAGGCAGATTCAGATGATCTGAAGAGCTGTAGGGGAAAAAAAACAGGTGAGGTTTCTCAGCTGGGAAAATTACTGACGAGGTACAGAGAGGAAAAAAAAATTTGTACAGAAATTCATTGATCAAGAAATAAATTCACATATTAAAAACAGTGAAGTGAAAAAGGCACCTCAGTCTTGAGAAGCAGAGGGGATTTTAGAGCATGCTGTTTGCTAACCTTTGTATGTATGTTACCAGTTTCGATTCACACACCGTGAGTAATAATATTTTATAGTTTTTGTACTTTCATACAGAACAAAATAGTATTGAAATGAACCGCTGCACACACTGTTTGCTAAAATGCAAGAAATGCAAGAAAACACTATAGATATGTGGGAACGTCTTCAGTCAAACTGGGTTCTAATGATAGCAAATACTTTATAAATAATTTCATTAGATCAGTCCATTTTGTTATTGCCATTCAGTGTCTGTAGTCTTCTCAAGTATGAAATATTGTCCAGTAGAGGAAATGTCCTGATAAAGGCTCATCAGTCAGTGACCTTACACAATCTATACAACAGTCATTTACTCTCATCATCACCGGGTCCCGTTCTCATTACGTGCTACGGCCAAGAATCTTTCAGTGATGTGAGGTTACGTCTGTTCAAGCATCACATTATGTGTAATTCAGTGGACGCAACTGTAACACACAAACTGCTCTGCTCACTAGATTCTCACAGGAATGTTTGTTTTCCTGGCTCGGGAAAGTTGCTGTATTCATTCCTACATGCTGCATACTGTACAGGCTTTGTCCTGCTTTAAGTGCACTCTGGAGGGTTGCACTTAAACTACAGAACCATGAAAAACCTTTTCTGCAGGCAAATCACCCAAAACTAAAACATCTGGCAAAAGGCTCCAACTCCACTAATGCTCTTTGTTGCTAGACTCTTTTTTTCCCTCATCCAAGTGGCTTTTGTGTCTGTATTGTGCCCTCATTTCTTTTCAGGTCTTACTATGCCTGACTGCAGACAGAAACAAACTATCTATATGAAGAGTGGAGGGGAATCAACTGTAGTCCTCTGTTGGCTACTTTCCTTTCTCTGTCAGTTTAGACAAAAGGAAAGACACAGAGAAATAGATGGACAGCTCTTGTTAATGGGTATCTAGGTTATAGGCTTAGCCTGAAGTCGGGCCAAGCCAGGCCTTAGGGAAACTTTGTGACAGTTTTATAAAGTCAGTCGGGCTCTTGGGCTGAGTTCAGAAGACTCATCAGTTTTTTTTTCCTCCTGGAGAGGAGAGAAGTAGCACAAATGTCACGTTATTCCTGACTGGAAGCCAGATGGCAGCAGGCAAAAGACTGAAGCATGGTGCACCAGTGTGGGTCGGGAATTGATGGGTGTCAGTAGGCCTTTCTATAGGTGCTTGAAACAGCCCAGCAATCCATTCAGACCATATAGAAGAAGTCAAAAGGCCACTCTATGGATGACTGTAAGTGCAACTGTCAATAGCATGTTAAATTAAAAAAAAAAAAAAAAGACAACATCAATAATAACAAACACCACTGATCAACATATGGCTGTTTGCATAATGCGCATGGGTACACAATGACATCAACAAAGGAACAGTCAAGTGCGAGCCAGCACTTACACAGCCGACATCAGCAACACAAATAGCTCTGAGCCTCATCGTACAGAGGCAGTTGTGTAACATAACTGTACAGCCACACAACCTCAGAGCCGTGATGACTCCTTAACAAAAACCGATATCAGGGAGGATATCATTTTCCGTCATCACCTGTACGATCACGGATAAATTAAAGACGGATGAAGAACAACTTCAGGAGACCACAAGACGGCGGGCGCAGCAGCGCGTGTCAGTACCTCTCGTAGTCATAGTCGGAGGAGTAGGCGCCCTCTGAATAGGCACGGGTCATCCTAGTGGAACGCAGTAACCTGACTGCTTCCTCGCGGCAGATCGGATACACACGATGGTTGCGGCTGCCGAGAAAATATCACAGCTGGTCAGCGCTCGATTTTTTAAATTTTGTTTCACCACATGGGGGAGGCAACATGACAAAGAAGCTGGAATTCAGATCTCAAAACTGAATACAAAAGTACACTGATGCGCTGAATGTACCCATACGACTGCAGGGGAAACCACCTCTGCTGGACAAAACTTCACAACCACAAAACACTTATCTATTTAACAGTATGGCCAACAGACGCTCTTTTAGTAAAAAGACAAGAGACAGACTGAACTTCTCCAAAGCCTGCATTCATGCACATGATTTATTCTAGAAGATTTAAATGCTTATATGATAATGAGATGGTGAGAGAAAGCAATGCTGATACTGGATGAAATGTATGGCTATTATCCAATCAACATGATGCACCACGGGAAAGTAAACAGTTCTTTATATATTTAATCTTTGGCAGAAGAAATGTATACTGATACACATACACACAAAACACTCACGGCACTGACATTGAACAGGTCAGCTGAAGTGATTTACACCTCAAATCCACAAACCCATGTGGCTTTTTAAAGCATGCCACGGTGTCAGTGCTATATCTTCAACACCCTAATGGAAGCTTTCCTCAAAAAACAACCCAACAAATAAAATATATAAAAAAATAGGCTTGTGGGTTGGTGCATGGTTGGGGAGGGGGTTTGGCTGGCTGGTAACTAAAGTAGCAAAGGTGGGGCTTCATGCAAGCTCTGGTAAAAGTCTACCTGGGGTCCTTCTGAGGGTCATCAATAGGCTGAGTATGTCTGGTTCGAGGTAGGGTGAGAAAATGGCTGCAACCACATGGAAGGAGGAGAGAAGACAGAGATGGATCTGAGATGTTGAAGAGACAGAAGAGAAGGAGGAAAGGAGAGAAAGACAGCAGATCGGAGACAAAGATCATACAGGCGGACAGCCGGAAGGGGGAGGAAACCGAGGGGAGGTTGTAAAAGAGAGAAGCTCACAGGAGAGAGGTTAATGTACACGATTCAGGGTGGAAAAACTGGTGAGGAAGATGAGAGGTGAGAGAAAGCCGAGAAATCGCACGGCGAGGAGACGACTTCCTCGGCTCTAGTGCACAGACAGATAAAAATGGTACACAGAAGACGCCGGAAGAGAAAAGCACAGTCCGAACCCCTAAACCGGTCCCCTCTGCTCGACCATTAAACTACTTTAGACCGTTTAATAACTACAGATTTTTTTTACATACATCATTTCCCAAGAAAGTCAGAAAACATTAAGTGTTAAGAAAATAAACCAGCAAGGCTCACAGAAAGCTATGAAAGCCATTTTTTACAATATTATAGGATACCTGGGAGAATGCCAAATTCTCTGTGACATTTTCAACTGTTTTCAATAAATAACTGCAAGCTGTTAATTGAAGCAGCTGAAATACACTCAACAGAGCACCGTCCCAGACAATTTAGATAAGTGCATTTTCTGCATCTGACACTGATTTAGCTCCAGCTTCAGAAGTATCAAATAAAGTTAATTGGAAAGGGTGCAGGGTGGGCTGGGGGTGGGAATAGCTCCGACCAGGCGGTGCCAAGGCCACAATTGGACACTTGGAGCAATATTTTCCAAAGCTCACAGAAAATAAGTGCTGATGGAGGATAACTGACCACTCCCCCTTGACCACGTCTTCCATAAAGATAGTGAAATACAGTACATGCAAATCCTGTATAATGTGCTCAGCACTGGCAACATTTCTTTGGCTCCCAATGTTTCCTGCAGAATTTCAGTCTCTCGATTCAAACTTGTGCACTTGTCTTTCAGGAGTGTAGTCTCATCCGAGGCTGGTGCTCATGTGGAATTTTAGCTTGTGCCAATGCTATTTTTAACTCTAAGAATGATGATTTTAATCGGGTATTTCCTGCGCTTGTTAATTCTCACTTTCTTATTTGGAAATAAGGAGTAGATGAAGATTGAGGACACAAGTAGGGGAGAATCCACACTACTGTATCAGGAGGACCCTGAATAAAAAAACAACACAAAAAACCCCCCACTACATCACATTAAAGATGAAAGTGCGGACAAAGAAGAAGAGTTTAAGGCAAAAGGCGTTGTGCTGTGGTGTATGCATACATAAACAGCTCACTGTGTACTTACTCGTCTTGCGCTAGTCAGCATTTACACATTCATGCTTAAATAAGTAGATGCATGTGCTGCACATAAGTGTGAGCTGAAGTGTATGCGTGTGTGTACCGGTCAGGTGTGCAGTTGTCGTCAGACAAACTGTGGTGCTCCACTCTAGCAGAGGAACTGTACTGAGAAGGCCTAAGGTCAAGTGCTTGGTCCAGACTTCTGCTGTGTGACAGAAGTGGACTGATCACCCCTTATGTATGCTACATACTGCCCCCTGCTGTCCAAGAGGCACATGGCCTCATGTTTAACGGAGGCCATGAGAGGAAACGGGAGAGACGCTGCACACCACAGAGGGTTGAGGTGCTATTTTGAAGTAAATATAGCAACATTTGGTGCTACAACCAAAACAGGTGGCGAATTTGAAAGTAACCTGAAACAGCATGCGTTTCAGCTAAACTAGTGAACCTATTTTTTTGTCGATTCCAAAGCATGGAAGCACAACACTACGATGTACAAAAGACCTACCAAAAACTATACATGTCGGGCCTTTGGTGCATTGAGCAACTGGTTACCTGGAGGGTGGGGGAACACTGGGAGAGCGCGACCGCACCCTGTTTATATCAGCTGACCGAGAGCAGTGGTTAGAAGACATGACCTGCTCGGGGACCGACAGCGTGGAGCTCTGGAAGTCTCTGCCATTTGGCCGGTAGTCTGTGAAAACAACAATGAATAAAGAGAAGCAGGGGGTGGAGAGAGCAGGAGAGAGAGGGTACAGCGTTATTTAAGCGATTCCTTTATTCCCTCACAACACCAGAGATGATACTTGTATGCTTTTTACTTGCTTTTTACTTGAGTTATTTAACTAACTACATATGGTTAATGAACAATAATGAATGCTGCTTTTGCAGACTTAGTTTGACCACTGTCTGTAATAACTAAGAGGAGTAAAGCAAATCTTGGTCAAACTTTGCAAAGCTAAAAGCCATTCTGCACAGGTGACAGACTCATTTTGATATGCTGAGTCTTTATCGTACAAAAAATGAGGAGTGGGTTTCCATAAAGGTGTAAGTCATCTGCTGTTTTAACACTGTGCATTAAACATGAAAATAGCCTTTCAAAAGAATCTGAAAGATTATAATGAATTTTCACTGGTAGACTGATTAGTCCATTGAACTTGAAAGAGTTCATTAACCGATAATCAGACATGGCTAAGAGCCACGGTTAAGGTCAGTGCTTAGAACTATTAATGTTGATTGATATTCAATAGAGTGTATAGAATATTTAAAATGAGTTAAAGAAAAGCCTGATTCCAAGTTGGAAAAGATGGAAAGGTAAGAAAGAAATGTTGACCTTCACTTTAAAGGAGTCGCATGTTAATAAGATTTTCTTTTGTGTGTCGTAGATAGAATAAAATAGATTTCTTTAAACGTGTCAGGCTAAATGACCCATAGAGTAAATTGTCATATTCTCCAAGCCTACCATTTGTTTATTGACATAAACAAATACAAGCTACAAACATTTGAAAAAAAAAATGACCACAATCCACAATGTCTTCACTCCATTATGATGTAAATTAAATTTTCAAAGGAAAACATTTGTCATTTCTTTAAAAAGATGCTCCACTAGTGAGCTTCCTGCAGCGCAGCAATCAACTTCCATGCAAAGCCAAATTAAATCTATTCTTCCTCCTGACATGTTGCAGATGCAAAGAGGAGATTCTTTGTTGACAATTAATAGGTTTTAACAGGAACTGGCTGCAATGGTGCAGAAAGAGGCAAAAGAGCAGAGGGTTAAAACAACAAGAAACATGTTGCACAGATGTAAAAAGTCTTAAAAATGTTCAGTTGTAAGGCCCATTTGTCTTCTACAGTAGCTACTAGTAGCTATAGTAGCTGTACTGTGTGTACTGTATGTTCTCTAAAACAAAAGTAAAATGTTTTCTTCCCCATTTGAACTGTGGAAGCAGATAACGGCAAAAACCGCAGATGAGATGCAGTGGAGCCCGAGCAAAGGGGAGGGAGCAACCAGGGCTGAGTGAAGGGGTATTCCTTTCACTGTGGATGAAGTGAGGGGGTGGGGGTGGCTGGCATTGTGAGAGGCAGTGAGGGGCTGATGAGAATTTTAAAGAGGCTGGAGGAGGATTTCCCTCAGCTGCGGTATCATCGGCAGGCCAGTCTGAATGTCTGTGTGTGTGTGTGTGTGTGTGTGACACGCAGTTTGCTACAGAAACTGTCTATTCTCCTGTTTGTTTTCTCACATTTTTCCACTCGCTTCTTCTGTGTGGTGAGTGATGTGAAACGACCTACAAACAGTGCAGGTAGCTGTTTCCATCAAGCTTAATTGCAAAAAAAAATATAGCATGTCCCGTGGTCTTTTTGTGAAAACTGAGAAGGAGAACTAACGATTATATAAAGACAGGCACATGTTGCCCTCAAACGCAACCTTGTGCTTAAAATTTAAAGGAAGCCTTTTTTTAAGCCCTCACTGTCTTTTTCAGCATAATTTTTCTTCCTAGTTATTATTTCATGTGAGCAAATTTCAAGCACTTCTCAGTCTTTTTTTCCCCTTCCCCTGTCTTATTCTCTCTGGCTGTTAGCAGCTCTGTCTCTGCTTTTCTGATGCAGCGTGGGCGTGCTGCTGAAGCCTTAGCAAGGACAGCAACTAGCAGTGCAGAGGCAGACAAAAAAGCCCTCTGCTCCCTAACTGTGCTGCTGCTGTTGTTTGCTGATGGGTTGCAGGATCTTAGCCCGATACTGCGAGATGTGATGACGTGTGTAAGCATCTTTCCGGTGGCGACGTGAGTGAGGTTAGCTAAGTACATTATTAAGAATCGTAATGCAGCTCTGGTGAAATGGAGTGGATTCGATTCACTTACGCCACACAACGATGACCTTCTTAATATGGCCTTGAACTGTTTATTACCTGTTATTACCCCAACGCCGTCTTCACAATCATAGTCTGAGATCTCACTGTCACTTATCCTTTGGGATCCTTTGAGAGAAAGAAACAGACCAAAAGGCAAAGAAGCAGGAAAGAGGAGATAGAGGGGAGAGAGAGAGAAAGAGGTCATTTTCATTCCCTTTTTCATTTATTTAGATGTTTGTTTGTTTTTTTTCAAATAATAAGTCACCCCTGCTCTGACTGTAATGCTCACTGGTCAAAGTGAACCCTCCAGCTAAAACAAATAATGCAGCATTTCGCCGCTCGATCCCAACAAGAGCAGCCGATCCTTCTTCATCTGAGCCGTGGCACTTTGAAACGGCGCAGTCAATCATTCAGTGCACACGTAAAGGTGGAGACGGGGAGAAGTGATAGGGCCGTGTAGCTCTTTCCTCATCCTTCCCCCGTAGCCTTATCACCCCCACTCCCCACCCAACGCATCCCCACCGCCTTCACCGTTCATTCAACTTAAATCAACTGGACACGTGTGCTTTTTCAGAAATGACAAGTGCTGCACTCTGGCAGTGCCGCTCCCAACCTCTCATCTCAGTTGGCTGAAAACTTTTTACAGCTGTCAGCTCTTTCACTTCACGCTAACACCAACACCCAGAAAATCGTCCTAGTGGGGGAGCGAGCCAGCCTCCCGTGGCTGAAAGAAGCAGCGGAGTGAAGCCGTATGGCATAACGGACTGCAGCGCAGTCCTCTTAAGCGTGTTAGGAGGTATGAGGGCCAAAGACTCTAACAATAGTAAGACAAGGGTCAAAAATATCCTATATAAAGAGTATTGTATATTTCATGCATGCAGATAATCAAATATTATTTTCCTCTTTTTATTTTTTTGAGTAAATATGCCAACTGTGTTAGAGGATTAGGCCAGTAAATAAGAAGTATCACAAAAGCAACACAGTCGCCTGCCGTTCTCAAGAAGATATTCACAATGAAGACACACAAACACAAGCAAAAGCAGAATGGGCAGAGTGTGCCAATGGTAATCTGTGCAACTGTTAAGAGGAAAATATTCATAATAGGCCAAATAACAAACAGTATACATGACAGAGGAGAGGCAGGTGGTCATAGGCCAATTATGTCTGTCAGGAGGGGCGGACAGCTCGGGTTTTAATAACATCACATTAGGACTGAATACAGATTGGCAGAATCTGGTTTTGGGTTACAGGGTGGGGGTTGTGAGGCAGTTAACAGGTGAACACACAGAGAAGGAGAGACCACTGTGTCCTAAATCTCCCCGTTTCCCCACAGCGTCTGTGGTTCTGCTGCTCTGTGTGGATAAGGAACGAGCGGTGTAAAATATACACCAAACCTCCGCACAGAAATCCACGTAAGGCAGCAGAAGCGTCAGCTGTTAAGGGGGAGGGGGGAAAGGGGTGGAGAATTGGGGCACAAGGGTGTGTGTTTAAAGAGGAGGAGGACGACACTCAGATGCTCCATAAAGCTGCAATGTCTGGCAGGGCAAAGGTCTTTACCTGAGTTGTGTGAATAAGAGCCTTTGTCTGTAAAAGCAGAAGCAGTAAGGTAGATGTGACATGGACAACAGAAACAAAATATGCAGAAATAACAACGGCCGTAAAGGCCTCGATGACCTGAAGCAGCAACAGAAAAGGCCAGCAGGCAAACAGCATGGGCACTGATCAGATAAATATATATGGCTCCTTGTTTGTTGAAACAACTACAAAAATCAGAAAGCTACCTATTGTTGTTTTCATTTATCTCAGTGCTAAAATTTAGATTTCTGAGTGTTCGGTGCCATGAGTCTGTCGCCACAGATATATTTGTATGATGGCAAGCTTCAAGTAATAAAAAAGGAATATAAGGAAACGCGCATGAAGACAAGCTACAAAACGCACACGAGTAAAAACCTCCATTGACTCTTTCTCTGATAGCTGCAGATTTCTCTCTCTTATCATGCCACAGCTGGTATAAATGTGTTTTTGCACTTAAGGCCACATTATTAGCTGCTGTCATTGCTTCACCTGTCTCATTGGTAGTGTGTGGCGGGGTGTGAGGAGGTGCATACGTAGCAAGGGCAGAGAACCATCAGTGACAGTAGAGTACATTAAACACTCTGATATTGTGCAGGGTGCAAATGAATTAGATAAAAAACAAACGTGTTTTTTAATCTTTCATTTATCGTAACCTTGCTTGAGTGTAAAGCTCGGAAAGCAATGTTTAAGTCAAGCATGAGTCATTAAAACAAAGACTCCCTGTCTCTCACTCAAAGTAAGGATTATTAATTTAACCCATGTAATGGACTGATAGTCGGTATCAGCAGATACCCGAAGCCAATGTATCTGCATTGGTATTAGAAAATCAGCTGACCTGCTTCCATCTCACACTGTGAATGAATGTCACATGTCTTTACATTACAGCAGGTAAAATGTTTTTCCTACAGGATGCCCACCTTCTGACTCTTATAGTCACTTTCAGCACATTTTGGGGCCATTTGAGCGACAGAGGTGTTACTCACTCTGCAGCCGCCGCGTTGGACTCTCTCCGTGGAGCTGCCGGCGCTGTGCGTTCGGGGAGGCACGTGGGAGTGGGATAGATGACACGTCGTGTGTTTGTAGCTTGTACCAGTGTGGCTCATCATCGAGAAGAGCCGTCTCCAGCTCAATCAGGATCTGGCAGAAGTAAAAGGCCCAAGTAAATTTTCTCTCCTTAAAAAAATGGCTTCACTCCAAATGTTTTAAGCTCACATATTTTTTTTCTCACTGATGGAATCAGGGCAAAGTAAAACATGCTAGCTTTTACAGAAAATGTAAATCCCCAAAAAAGCCCTTTCTGTCACTCACACGCGAACAGAAAAAAAGAAAGTTCCTGATCCATGATAGACAAGGACTGGACCACCCAACACTTTGTGATGGCCAGCAGCTTTCTTAAAGGCTTGACACCATTCAAGAGGATAAGCTGAGATACTGTTACTGAGTGTCTCTGTGAGGGCTTGGGTTTGGTTTTCTCACCTCTCCCAGGAATTCGCTCTCCTCCTCCCTCACCCTGGCTTGGTCCCACAATGTGATCTCCAGCATACGTTCCCGAAACTCCCGCCGGTGCACCGGCGAGTACATAAAGGTCTGGTTCCATTTGGGCTCTAAGGATTTCTTTACTGTTTTTGTTCTCCTCTTGCTTTTGTCACTGGAGGAACAATAATTCAAACTGTTTTTATTTACAATCATGATAGGGAAGAGCCACGAATACAACAAATCCATCACACGACACAGCACAGAGCACAGCACCACAGCATGCAGCTGCAGGGAACGACATGGCAAAGTGAACGTGCTAACTGCTTCTTAACATCCATTTTCTGCATTCCTCATCAATACATAAGAATAAATTACTTAATAAGAAAATAAGAGCATAATTATGAAATAAACCTCACATCAATGCCTCCCATAAATTGACCTTAGTGCATAATCTTTTTTTAGTGTCTTTCTACCATCGGGGAAATTATGCCCTGAAATAGAGGAACTGTTTCTACTCTTACCTTCTGTCAGGGAGGAAGTAGATTTTGACGTAAGGGTTCCTGGGCCGGCCGTCTTCCCTGGGTGGCAGGTCTTTGGCACCCAGGATGGTGACGATTAGCTGATGGCCCACTTTGTCATACCACAGTTTGACCTGGGGGAGGGGGGAGAGCAGAGGCAGCCTGCTGAGAGACAGCTCAGGGCCAGCACAAATGAGAGCACATAAAGGGAATAATGCAGGAGAAGACAACTTCATCGAGTCCTCACATATGCATCTATATCCTTTTGTTGAGTTCAACACCTTTTCAATCAGTATAAGCCTCAGTGCGGGGTCTTCTCCTGTATTTACCCTTTAGGAAAAAGGAGGAGGGTATCCAATTGCTAGGATGTCATTTTCATAAACTAAAACTATATCAATGTTAAAATGGTGTGATAATGATTTTTAAAGATGCAAAAACTCTCCTTTTCGTGTTCTAATTTAATCCTTATGTTTCTTTTTTTAAATCTATAGTATTCAACTGTGTCTGATTACAGTTTTTTAAATGGAACTGACCTTTACAGCTGGAGTGAATTGTAGTGAAATGCTAAAGGCAACATGCTCTAAAATTAACACTGTCCCACCATCTACCTATATGATGGCATCTCTAATAGGGTCCTCCCAAGTATTCAGTGGGGATCGATAACGAGAAATCAGTCATGCTGCTGCAATAGGAATCAAACAGTTCACGCTAAAAGAAAAGTATGGACTCCAGGAGAAAAAACTTAGAAGAAATAAAAGGCCAGCTGAAGCCTTAAAAGAAATCAGATGAAATGAGAAGTAAGACTTCTAAGTTCTGGTCCATACTTCATTCAGAATATGATTATGGATAGGGGTCTGCACTGTTTAAGAGGACTCGCCGTTCATGCAGCAATGCAGGAAAGAGCATTCAAGACAAGTCGAAACAGACAGCAGGGGGCTCATGGGAAAAACAAATTGTACCAAGTAATCTCTAGCCCACCAAAATGCCACATACTGCAAAATATGAATTCAAATGTAGAGTAAGATTCACCATAAAAACTAGCAACAATAAGTAAAACACCTAAATATATACTACTGAGTCTGATGTACAGTGTGTCCAATACAGCCAACTAACAAGTAAGCAGTTTACTGAAACATGCTGGCTTTAACAACATTAATGTAGACACACACATAAACCTGAACGATTCATATGTTTGATCTGGAAAACACGCAGTGCACCCTTTCCTCTGCATGCTCTGTTACACACACCAACAATATTACCGACACATAGGATATGATGCTTAGATCTCGCTTAAGCAAAACAACACAACAGTGAAATAAATATCTAAGGTTTAACACAGGAATATTAACCCTCAGGCTATCTAAATCAATAATGACCATAAAACAGAAACCACAGAAAAGACAGAGTGATATTAAAGCAGGCAGCTTGTAGCAAAGAGAAGCCTTCCAGGCTTCGCTCTGTTTGGAGTTATTATTTGGGAGGTACAATTTGCTTATTCGTTAAATCTGGTATCTGTAATGGGGGAAATGCAGTTTTGGCTTTGGCTTTCCAAAGAGGATGGTGAACTCAGTATCTTTTCACTGCAACATGAAACCACACAGCCATCAGCTCAGATCTGCTAATTAGCATCACTTCAACTCGCACATGGGGGAGCCCTTCTGTGTATGCGTGCAGGGTTAGAGTTATCGAGGCCTGGGTTCACGTCACACTGAAGCAGGAGAAAAAAGAAAAAACAGAGATCTTTGTCCTAGAAAGATTGACAGAGACACCGACCAGCATTGCCATAGACACAATACTAAACTACTGTTTCAATTAGGTCAATCACTGAAGTCAGTCCAAAGACATCAGGCAATGCAAGAGCGTCTCTTAAAATAAGCTCCGATTAGTCGAGCATGCACTACTTGGGGATAATGATGTGTATGGGTTACAATGAGCTATAAGAACTCTAATCATAAGAATGATACCAAGAAATCAAATCAAGGAAAATGACACAATGCACTGCACTAAGAGGGAAACTCAAAGCTGCCATTTCCCCAGGAATGCATTTTCCAAAGTATGGAAACAGAAAAAAAGGCCAGTCAACAGTCAATGAGCAAAAAAAACCAAACAGAGTTTGTGCCCTTCACACAGGGCCCATTACCTGGACCCTAGGGGCAAAAGGCGGTGTTCTTCTACTAAGGCTTTGGCTCTGGATAAGCATAAATTAAACAGCAAAAGAAAAAAAAGAAAGAAAAGAAAATGCAATAAACCAAAACCACAAAACACAACAACTCACAATACACCCAAAACACAACAACAGAAATTTGTCATTTAGATGAAAGAATTAAGCCAGCAGGTTTTGTATTTTTTAAATTTCTGCTTTCTCAAAGATTACTCATCCCTGAGCTGCTCTGCCCTGTTCTGCATAGGTCCTCGGAGAAAATTATCAGCGGCTCACAATTAGATCTTTTTGTCTTTTAGACCTTTTTCTCCTCCGCCTCAAAGCTTGCGTCACAGTGACGTTAAACACGATTGTTATCCACAGACGATGCTTGATACAGACAGCTCCTTACTGTGTAGAATTACTCATCAAGGTCTTGCAAGGTTTATCCAGTGAGCTGAACTGTTTTAGTGATTAGTCCACTGCGAACTTCAAGGTCGGCCCTCTCGTGAAAATCCAGAACTTTAAGCAGCGAGTGGATGAAAAGGCTGCGCTATACAGTGTAGGATATGTTTTAGTGGTGACCAAATACTCTATGAGGCTCTCATAAATATTGAAAGAGCAGGAAAAGCACATTCTTGAATCCTAAATTTAAGATTTGATTTATCTCATTTTAATGCAGCCTTTTTACCAAATTTACCCCAGGAGGGTTTTTATACTGGATAATGAACAACACACAACGTAATCTGATCTACAGTCCTGTGCTGGCTTGGTGATGGGCCAGCTGAACAGGCTGAGTGAGTTTGCTGAGTCTGACAACGTTTAACAAGGGTTTGAATTAAGATTTAAACTAAAAAAAAAGAAAATAATTGGTTGCATAATGAATCTGCAATGGGAAAATTATACTTACTAGCTCATCTATGATCTCAAAAGCAATTAAATCCTCTCTAACAATCCAATCCTCTTCCCGGCTTTTACATGTAGCCCATATGTGGAGCTGAGCTCACTTACTGAGAGCTGTCCTGACAGGTACTGGGGGGCGTCCCTCAGCATGCTGGGACTCATAGGAGAAGTGACAGAGATGGAAGGACGGTCCATCTTCTGAGACTCGAAAGAACTCGAACCTGGCAGGGCACAGACGACACAGTCAGATAATCCACCCATCTGTTTGCTGTTTGTAGTTTTTGCGCCGCACAGGGAGAAAACTGGAGATTGTAGCAAGAACATACAAAGAAAGGAAACGCAAAAAGAGCACAAAAATCTTGCCATGTGGGGGAAGATAAAAAGGCAGGGTGACAAACGCAATCTGCGCCAAACAGACATTTCCTTCACTTGGTGTTTCTGGGATGATTAATAGGATCAAACGGCACACTGTCAAACCCACGGAAAAAATGTTGACAGAACTCACTTGATTCCAGTTGTGAGTGTGTGCTGTCTGGTATCCTTGGAATATCTCTGAAAAAAAAGCAAAAAAGAAAGTGAAAGAGTGTGAGAAGCAGGAGAGAAGGAGGGGGATGGAGCGGATCAATTTAAGCTAATACCAAATGCACTGCGCTTTAATGACCGTAAGCACCACATTAGTCTTCATTCACCCAACGGCCCCCTCAATGGCACAAAGCAGGTCAGACCTAGGAATCGACAAAGCAAAGGTGCCTCTGTCTTTCAAAAGCAATCGGAGTGTAGAGGATAAACAATGTGACGGGCTTTCAAGTTTTTTGCCGGCCGGCATTCTTTGGTGCCTTATGAGGCCAGAAATGGCAGAGCCGGAGCCAGAGGGAGGGAGGAACAGATGCTGAATAAACAGCTCGGCACAGCTCCTTCGCAAACACATTCTGAGCTATGTTCCCTTCAGATTCAGTCTCCACATTCCAAAAATATGAAGCTATTCTGAGTCACAGAGGCAGCTATGTGGCACAAACCTACAGATCTTGGCACTGTAATAGTTTTACAGCGAAATCAAATCAAATAGGTAAGAGATGTTGGTACAATCTAAAGTGTGATTCTTTGAAATACTGACTAATGCTAAAGTCCAGATTTATGCATGGTTTGCACCAACGTGAGAGTGAAGCAGGGACAAGTCTTTTATTGTTGTAGCTGGTATTTTGCATTTAGGAGTTTAGGAAGACAAAATACTGAAAGTATTTAAATGAAACTATATGAGTCACTAAGATTAGAGTAACAACATATCCTACAGAGTCCTGTAAATTCTGCATTGGTCAAAGCGGGAGAATGAATGCTCATACAAGTAGGTTTGTTTATACACTTAATATAGATTTAATATAACCTAAACTTTATGCTTTACATTTCACACAGATTTTCCCATAATAATAACTGCAGAGAGTACTGCAAAGTCTGTTTGTGCGTCCTCAGCCACACATACAGAGCTCTCCAACATCACTCCAAATATTTTTCATATCACGTCTGTTTCATAAAATACTGAAATGTCTGTCAAAATCCATCTATAAATGTGAATTGTGTGTCTCAGAGCTGTCTGTGTGTCCCATTCTATCCTTTGTTTTTAAAGAAATACTTGAAGCATGCATTTCCACACACAGCACAACAGGAGCAGAAGTTATACTCTGCTTCTCATCTGACTGGCTGTTAGACACAGATTCCAGGTATATGCAGTGGAGGTATGTGTAATAAAGCAGCCCCTCTCTAGATGAATCCCACTCTTGATCTGAGATGTCAGGATTCATCTAGAGCAGGGACGTCAAACTCATTTTACATCGTGAGCCACATACAGCCCAGTTTGAACTTAAGCGGGCCAGACCAGTAAAAACTCCCCTTCTGTCAGCGTGAAGAAGTTTAGCCACACATGGAAATGTTTAGACATCTTAATAGAAGAAAAAAGAACTTCAACAGTAAATCTTCATTTTTCCACATGATAAAGAAATGTTGCTGAAGGAAATTGATTTTTTTTAAACTTTGGACCCACTATAAAACACAGAAACTTGTACTGGAGATAGGGAAAGGTTCAGGATATTTTTTGTTTATTTATTACTTGGTACCTTTTGGTGTAGTGTGAATGACCATGACCATTGAAGCACAGAATCTATTCCTTCCTTCACGTTTACCAAGGCCATCCAGTGGGCTGGAAGGGAGTCTTTGGCCCCCAGGCCATATGTTTGACACCCCTGAACCAGATAATTGCTTCTCCCATCACTGAGACCTCACCCTGTTCTGAGTACCGGTATGTATCAAAAAAAGAGTTTTTTTCTTATAGTGCCTCTCCTTGGTCTGAATTATCGTCCTGCACCATATTTAGTTTTATCATTAAACACACAATTCCTTTTCTGGGGGTCACAAACTATCCCAGCATATAGTGGGAAAAAGGTCGATGCCCTTGACAGATCCTAGTCCTGGCTTCGCTTAATTAAAAATTACATTTTCAAATCACAATTTTAACACATCTAGTGAACTCGTCTGCTTCAGTATGCTTATTGTGTTGTATGGAAAAGTAACACAATTGCAGCGCAAATTCTCACCCATGCCTAACACCTTGGTTAGTGTGAGCGAGAGCATCCTGTTGCTTATTAACACCAAAATCACCAAAGTTGTGTTGTGAAGAACAATGTGTGTCTGCATGTGTGACACTGGTTGCGAGATCTTACCCTATAGGCCGCGAGACCACCAGCTCCACCTGCGGCTCCGGCTTGGATTCTAGTATGATATTGTAAACTTCTTTAAATGTGGCTCCTTGTAAAAGCTTCCCGTTCCACTCCAGCACCTGATCTCCTGCAAAAACACCAGAGATGCTCAGCATCACGTGGAAGATCTTAATCCTTTCTGCTCACACTGTCGTCACAGCTGAATTTTGCCAGTTTAATTTCTTCATAAATGTGTGCATGTGTTTTTCAATACCTGGTCTGAGGTGTCCAACAGTGTCTGCTAGACTTCCTTTCCTCACTTTAGTGATGAAAGCACAAAGTCTACCAGATTCTGTCATCTTGCCTCCCACCACCTGTAGAAACAGAGAGGTGACTGCGCTGGTACTAAAATGCATTTGTGAAACAAAAGTCGAGCTATGTCATAATAACTGTAGATTTAATGCAGCGCATTAGCGTGCAAGCCCTGCAGCTCATAGAAAAACATGGACTTATTTTCTCAAAGCATTCTGTTGATGTTATGGCTTCAGTTTTTGCCTGTGAGGTTTGAAACCACAAGAAATACACTGGAAGGGAGAAGGTCAGTGTTAAAAGTCTAAATCTTTTCAGAAACTGTCCAGGACTGTGCTTTGTTCCCCGTGGAAAAACTCCGGTGCTGTACCGTGGTTCTGTAACAGTGCAAGGCCGTGGGCTAGAGCTGTACTGTACAGTCCTGAGCTGCTGTACTCCACTCTCCTCGGCTTACACTGGCATCATACAAATAAAAATCCCCTCTTAATGGCAGCTGAATGCCAACATACAAAGGAGCTTAGGGAAGTCTGCTAAATGAAATGGCTTTATGTAACAGGCAGGAGATAGAGAGAGGGAGGCTTGCAGATGAAGAGAGCATAAGAGAGAGAAAGAGATGGGCAGTGAGGGCGAGGCTGGCAACCTGACTGATGGACTGACTGGCTGGATTGTGGAGCTGGGTGGCTGCTGCTGAGCGGACAGAAATGCACAGAAGCACTGAGCAGACACAAACATGCCATTTCAGGAGGCTCATTTAATCAGTAATGATTTTTTTCCCCATCTTGCCGCTCTCGCTTCTTTCTCCAGCGGCTGCTGCCATGCTCCTGTGGACATTCGGCCGCTCTCTTATTTTTTTAAGGGTACGCACCACCGACAGAATTACACAACAGTGAAGGATAAAACAAAACTACTATCTATATAAAAATAAGTATATGCTTTTTGAATAGATGGAGACACTGAAAGGGAAACTGACTTAGCAATCAATAAAGAATTTGATCAATAAGAAGCAGGCAGCACTAAAACTATGAGAAAAAGACACACAGAGAGCAAAGAATGTAAATTTACATTAGAACGTGATGGTACTGTATAATGCACAAACAGGGAATAACTGCAGGGACAATACTGGGAGGTTCTGCTCCGACTTGTTTCCTCCGAGCAGCTGAATTCTGTTCACTGAAGTAGCTCAGTATGAATGAGTTCAGAAGATTAGAGAGCCCAGTATCAAACAACACTTATTAATATTCATCAGGAATATAATGGCTATTAATAGTGACTCGTACTACTGTATGATGTAACAACAGAAAGCTGTGAAGAAACCTAAAAAAAAAGGCACAAAATTTTTAACCTTCCACCTAAATGCCACATCTAACACTGATCCTTTTGACTGAACCCTACTGGGTAAAATGTTAAAGTCACTGTGCTAAATATGCATATTTTAACAGGATATTCTAATGGCAGTTCAACATGAGTGTGTGCAGTGCAAATGACGCCCACACAGGCTGCAAGCTCACCTTCAGACCGAGCAGAGCACCTGAGTCTCGAGGCACACTTCCATCTTTCATGCGCTTGTTGAGCAAAATGCGCCCTATTAGGCGATCCCCATCTTTGGACGGCTGCCACGTCACTGGGTGCTACAAGGTCAGAGCAACAACACACCTTTTGTTTAACAAGTCATCCATTTTAGTTCGATCACTTCAGACCAAAGCAGACAACAAAACAGTGAAAGGAGGGCGTGAAGGGAGCACTTTATTTGTTCACTTGGGGGAAGAATGTTCACACAAACTTGGATAGCTCAGTAATTTAAACTCCAGGTGATGCAGTTTTATCTGTTAGGCCAAAAGCGTTCAAAGGAAAATCTGAAATTTCTCCAAGTAACACACAGCTCATTTACTGTCTCACAGAGTTTGTGTGAACCTGCTGGTGTGAGGGTGGAGTTAAGCTTCATGCAGCGCCCCATGCAGAGTAAAGCAAGCAGCCTCAACACTCCTCCTAAAACCAGCTCTTCAAACGGGAGCAGGAAGACCAGAGTGTGACTCTGGTGCTTTGCTACACACAAACACACGGCCACCATCAAGTGGAGTAGTGAGGGGAAAAGCAGATAGTGAAAAAAAAAAGAGGGAGGGGGGTAGACGTGATACAAATGAAGTAGATCCTAGGGTGCCACATTAGAGATCAAAAAGGATGAAAAACAGACAGCACAGAATAAAGCTATGAGACACAGGGTGATATCACAGATGCAGCAGTGGAAGGGAAAAAAGAAAAACAAATGTTTTTTTGGTGCAAAACTAATCCAATCTTCCCTGTTTGTGTGTGTGTTTGTGTCTTTTTTTTCTATAGAAGTGAGTGGAAAATTGGGCAGAGGGGACAGGATCTGTCTGGACTGGGTGCTGTGGGGTAGGGCAGCAGAGTGAGAGGGGACGGGCCCGAGTAAGGGTGTTCCTACTACACTAAACAGGACCGCTGCAGAGCAAGAACACAACATACGGAGGAAAAAAAACGAGCATGCAACTAGGAGAGACCCACATTCCTGAGTGCCATGACAAACAGAGAGGTTGTGTGTCAATGCCCAAGTCTTTTACAGCTACTGTAAAGAGGTGTAGTTTCTATTTGGGGAGCAATACAGCAAGTACAAGTAGCAAGCAAAGAGGGTGTCCCCAAATGACTTTTATTTTTAAGGCAACACCGAGGTGGAGCCAAAAGTAACCGAACCAAAAACAATAAATCAATTTTTTTAAAAATCGCAAGAGAAATCAATTTATACAACGTTAAATAAAATCCATAAAACAGACATCTCACCTATTTACACTTGGTGACAGAGAGCAAACAAAGACTGGATGGGTAAGGTCATAAATAATAATCATAACAAAAAAAAAAGAAAAAAAAAGCAGGCTAGATTGTCTCAGTACCTTCTCACTATGGCTATGCTCCTCGTTTAGCGTAGTGCTACTGCACGTATCAACTCCCGAGTCTTTAACCTGCGGTTCACACCATGCCAAGTCCTCTTCAAATGAGTGTCCCCCAAAGCGCACCATTTTCTTTTGCCTCTCAGATAAGGTGTGTGTCGCCTCGGACATAAATGCCTGCTCAATAGTTTTTCTTTTTCCCCTTTGACTGTCCCCTACAGGTGTGGGATAAAAAACAGAAAGAAAAAACAGAAAAAACAACATGCAAAGGTGTAAATAAAACAAAGGAAACATGAAATGACAAAAAGACTCCGGGAGGACAGGGGACGGGGGAGAGAAGAGAGAGAGACAGAAAGAGAGGGAAGGAGAGAGAGAGTGAGAGAGAGAGGTGGGCTTAAGGGGGCGGGTGGTAGGGAGGGAGGGTCAACGCAGGGCTCCACATGTCTCACCAAAGACAGTGGGGAAGCCTCACTGCTATGCCATGACGCATGGTCCCACCAATGGCCATCCAAATCTCCTGTAAGGTGGGAGGGAGGGCATATACACACGAGAGAGGACATCGAGAGGGACAAGTGAGGACGCCACAAAGTACAGACATTAACGCGCGCACACACCCACACAGAGAACTCGAAATAAGACATCCAGTCATTCACATTCCAACACACACACACACACACACACACACGCAAACACACGAGTGCTCACATGCTCCCATAATTCAGCAAGAGAGATAACCGCTCCTAAAATCCCTGCAGAGAAGGAAAAGACGCAGATGGATTGAGTTTAGCACTGCACAGTTAAGAAAACTAAACAAGACGCAAGCCATGGCTGAAGTCAAAAGCACAATCTGAAGCTTCAAATCCTTTAAAGGTATTACATGTGTTCCAACAGCACATTAGGAACCTCTGATAAACAGACAAATAGACAAGGAGTGGGCGGGGCAAGGATAAACGGCCCATTTGAAATAAATAAATATGTTTAGTATGATTATAAAGAGAAAAGAGCCTCATTAAGATAACATATAGGCCACAGAGCGAAGTTTTGTTTTCTTTACAATACTTTGGCTAATAGGTAGTTCTGCATGATTCACAGTTCAAAATAATCCGGCTTTGTCCCCTCAGTTCATGAAACATATCACACAAGAATTTTTAGTTCCCATCCTCCTCCCTTTTAGTCAGCCTTCCTCAGATTAGCTGCCCCTCCTGAGCAGGTGAAGAAATAGACCTTTCTTCATTTCTTCAGATATAGTTAAGGCAAACTTTGCTTTCAATCAAAACACGTTCCACGTTACATTCCTCTGATTTTTTTCAGACCGCAATCTTCAGAAACATTCGGGCCAGATTCTGTTTTGTTGAAACAAAGTCAGCACACTGCTATCTTATTCTAAAGAAGCTGCATCTATAGTAGGGAGCAGGGCAGACCTCTAATGTGTTTAACTGGGGATTCAGATTGCAATGCCACACAACCTTAACTGACCTCGATCTAAAGTGCACCGGGGAGAGCTTTTAAAGATGAGGCTCTGATTACAACTTCTGCTGTAGCATCGACGGATACATGGCCTTGAGAAAGCCAGGCAAGTGGCTACGATCGCAGGATGAAGGATTCTGGGGCATTTCTCTACTCTTGTCGTGCCTTCAGGACAATAATCAGTTATAAAGGGAAGACTTCTAATAAGACAAATGTGAACCGATCAAAACTATCCATCTATCTCCAGAAGCAACTTTGTGATTCTGCAGGGTTTGTCCTGTTCTCCAGTGTGGATGTACAGAGCAGTGAGATGAGCACTTTCAATTTGATTAAGAAGCTTAACATTTAAAGCTAATTAAAAAGAGCAAAAAATATTGAATCCAAAGGTAGTGCTGAGATTCTCAGGGGAGAGCAGTGTGGAGGTGAAGACAGGCACAAGTTAAGAGTCAAATCCTGCTCTTCTCTGTCCAGGACTTCAGTCAGTAAGATCATTTTAGCATCCCATTACAATGCATAATTCATTTAAATGATATTCAGCTATGATGCCAATTCATTTTACAAAGGGGAAATAAAGTTGCTCTTATTAAAACATTTACCGAAGAATGGGCCATTTAAATAATACAGACACACAACGTGTTCTTGGCAGCAAACATGCTGTTGTAGACTTGTGTGTTTGCACAGATGTACAAAGTCAATAGCGGACCTCAGGGCTGCAGTCACAAGTGAGGTCATCTGAAAACACTCGACTTGTTTAACCCATGGGCCACATACATCACATTCGCCACACTTCACTTCCCCTGCACAGAGCTGTAGAACCTAATGGATCTATAGAGGACAGGCTTCCTTCAAGTATTATCTGGCTCAGGATTCAATCTCAGGGAAATCAGGGAACGCTGATGGAAAGGCATAAAAATAGACTGCATATGCTGCTAGATGTGGAGGCTGAGGAGGTGGTGGGAGGCTGGACTGGACAGGGGTAAAGAGAAAGAATTTTCAGCACAGGACAAAAAAGAACCTGCATGGAAGACGTTGTTTGCAGGGTCACTGTGAATACACATAGCCAGAAATGTCTTAAATAATCCCTCATTGCACTGGGGTAATATGGGGTTCAGTACTTTCTTAACAGATATGTACAGAATTATTTGGAGATTTTGAAATTTAATATTCCGATGGATCGGAAATAAAAAAGGTTTTCCCATTAAGACACACAAAGGATAAACAGCCTTCCATAACATTTGCTATCTCCAGTTGTTTATGCACTCATACAGGCTCTGCCTGACTCTGCTCGGATCAGCTGGCTGTTGTGTTTCCAAACATAGGTGGCCAACTGGAAAGTTGCAGAGTGCGCTCTGGTACTTATAACATCACTGAAGGTGTTTCTCCCTTTTTTTTTTACTTTTTAAATTTTCATTTATTGGCATAAACGCCAATGCCACACAGCAAAATCTCCAGTGTTAAATTAACACTAGAGAGTGTCTATATGGGTCCACACCTCTGAGTGTTAAATACAACACTGTTGAGTGTTAAATTAACACTTTTGACAGTGTTATATGTTTAAAAGTAACCTAGTCAGTTTTGAAGATTAACAATGGCTAACACTGAGCAGTGCTGATTTTCTAACACTGGAAAATAACTCAAAATGTTAGAAATATTCCAGTGTTAGCAAAACAGCACTGCTCAGTGTTAGCCATTGTTAATCTTCAAAACTGACTAGGTTACTTTTAAACATACAACACTGTTGAGTGTTAATTTAACACTCAACAGTGTTGTATTTAACACTCAGAGGTGTGGACCCATATAGACACTCTCTAGTGTTAATTTAACACTGGAGATTTTGCTGTGCACTTAGCAAATAACTACTATCGGCCGATAATACTGGCTCACTGATAAATCTCTCAGGCTCTAACCTTTAAAAGAAAATCTGCTTCTCGTAAAGAGACATGCCTGCAGAACTGTGGCTCTTAAACAGAAGGTCTGTTTCTGGCTTCAAATTAATTTTTAACTTCCTAGCTTTCTTTTTCAATATTTTTCAATATTAAAACACAATGTATCTTATGTCCTGTCTTATCCATATTTTATCTTGGTTGCAAATCAAGTTTCAAATAACAAAGTCAGTGTAGTGTCAGTATGTATAAGTAATCAATATTAGCCAAAATCTCAAGTGTCAAACTGCTGTAAACACTGATTTTTTTTTTTTTTTGTACTCTTGGTTCTATATGATATCAGTGGGAGAAGACTTTTTATTTATTATTCTTTTTGTGAATCAGAAGAAAATTCACTTAAAGGTGAAGGAACTTAAATGATTTGTTTCAGAAAGAGCACAATCTAGTCCAGTATATGACAAATAAGGATTAGTTTGGACTGTGAATCATACAAAGCTACACTGGAAGAGTCCAAGAAGAAATGATGAGAAGAAATAAGATCATAATATTCCCCCTTTAATATAGTAAAAAGAAAAAGATCTTCAATAACATTTTCCAACTTGCAATTTTGTTGTGACCAAGCTGCAAGGTCAGTTTAGGCCAAACAACACCCTTTGTATTACTATCCATCCATCATTCTAAAGAAGCACTGCAACTACTTAGTGTATGTAGTAATGTGCTGTGATAAACTATTATGGATGTCCCCAGATAGGCTTTGGCCTCCGTGGCCCTCTCGCCAACAGCTGACAATAGTAATTACCTCCTTTGCCTTTCAGCTGCTCTTCTGTCAGCAGCGTAACACCAGAGCACACTTTGCTCTCCAATGAGAGTGTAGTGTGTTTGATGTGGAGCTATAGACTGAATGAATATAGACACTATGTGGCTCATCTCAAGCTTCCATCATTTACAGTTCAACCTCCACCTATGTGTGTTCTTCTTCCTGTGGCACGCCTCCATCTTCAGGCCCCTCCCCAGCCCACTCTTAATGTTTTAGAAAAAGAATTTGAGTGAGCACCGAGACACACCCAGCCTTCTCTCCTTACTTTCCCTGAAGCTTTATTAACAGCGGCATGCCACAAATGGGCACCATTCCCCCTTTAAGGCACTGTCTGATTTTTCAGCAAGCAGGAAACTCATCACGGCCATAAATTGTGAGTATCAGCAGTCTGCGCCCGGCCCTGCCGTTTCGCTCCGACTCCGAGGCCCCGCAAAGTGCTGATTCAGGTCGAAGGCAGCGCGCAGGCAGTGGCGGAGTTCACCACCAGCAGGCTCTCCATCACTTTGACGGCTCAATAAAAACCAGTGTAAACTATTAATTGGATCATTAATTATTGATGCTGTTTTTACTACAATTCAAGAGGTGAGAGCAGAAAAGAGGCAGGTCGAAACAATGTCTATGTTTAAACATAGCCACCATGCTACAAAGGTGAAACAGTATCATGTTAAGCTACTGGTAAGCTCAAAATATTAATCAGTATCTATTCTAATAAACTAACCCTAAACTAACCCTCTTTAATATGCCCAAAAACAATGCCTTTCAGGTAGAGAAAGGATGGATTAATAAGACAATCTTTCTCAGATCTAGCATGAGGCCAAACACTACAAACCCAGTAGGGTTACCGAGCTGCAAAACCTGATCCCAAAAGCCATTAATGAGGATGTAACTTAGGTTGTCACTACACAATGTCCACCTGTCTGCTGCAGTTAGCCAGCCATCCTCTCCTTTTCTGTGTGCTGGGCACTATTATGAGACTGCATGTCAGGGGAATCAATAAAGAGGAAAACACAGGGAGAGGACCATCGCAATAAATCAGTCTCCTACGTTCACAGACACAAGCCAGGCCCATTACAGCTGGCACACCCTTTCTCTTCCAGTCTAACTCGTCCCCTTCAACCCCCAGCCCCCCTCATCCTCCTTCTTTACAGATTCCTCCTCTCCCCCTTCTAGGTACCAGAAACTGGAGAGTGTGGGATGCTCGCTACTTAGCCTGCTGTTACACACCCATCTCGTTGTCCAGTCAAGCTGAATGCACAAACCCCCAAGATGCTGACGGGAACATATGGCAAAAAAAGTTGCTTTCCGCCCTCGTTTGTCTCACGTGCAATCGAAACCACTGCTCTTCGTATTGTTGGCAGATTTCTGATGCTATTTTTTTTTTCACTTTTCACTTTTTTCACTGTGGTAAATAATCAAAGTCCTTCTTTATGCTTCTTTTTTTTTTTTTAAACAAAGCAAGAAGGAATATTTCTTCTCTCGCTCCTTTTTTAGGAGCATTAAAAACACCTGCTTGATCTGACCCAGCTGAAAAATATTTGAGGGTCACATGTGCACATCGGGGGTGGCGTTAGCTTTGAATGCACTTTCTAATTATTGCATAATTAAACTTACTACGCAAACACGTACACACTGTTTTAAAATAAATGGTTCAGTACAATTTGCTGACCCATTTATCAGACTCCCTGCATGCACCGAATCACGGCAGCCTTAGTTATGTCATAGATGAAAATAATTAATGAAACTGCCAATTGAAACTAAATAAAGCTCCACATAATCAGCTGTCTGAGTATGTTCTGTACCTAGCATAGGAAGCTATACTTATCCAGGTCAACAGTTCAACTCTTCCCTATGTTTTTTTCTCCTACGCAGCGTGACCCGCGGAGGAGGCAGGCAGACAGACGCACACAGAAACAACAGAAACTCTGACCCTCTAAACAACCTGCCTTCTCCCTATTTTTGCTCCACGGCTACTTGTAAATCTGGAAACTCCCACATCAATAATGTAGCGCCGGGTGCTCAGCTGCTCGCCTTAGAGTGGAGAACAGTTACATAACAGAGCAGGCCAACCAAATTCCACTGCTCTCCTCTGCATTAAACATTTCATCTACCATTCAGCGACAAAGGCGAGCTGTGCCACTGTACTTTTGTCCTTTCTATAGTCTAACCCCTAACACTCCTCCTCCTCCCTCTTTCCTGGTTTTACATCCCAGGAAAAGTTAAAGAAAAAAGAAAAAAATCAATTCGCAATTACAACAACTGTCAACCAGGAGGAGCAGGGAGAAGCTGACGACTGCCTCTGATGTTGATTCTATGCAAAGTGCCATTTCTCTCAGTCAGTGTGTGCTTGCTTGGTGGGATGTTGTTTTTTTAATATATATATATACTTGAAGAAATGTGAGATGCAAACATATCAGTCACAGCAGACGGTAAGAAAACCACTTCAGTAAGGGATCCACATTATTATTTTAAAGTTTAAGCAGTCCTTGATTTAAGAAATAAGTAAATAAATAAAAACCAGCAGAGCTATTTTTCTTTTCTTTTTTTGCTAAACTGAACTCCTTCGCAATACCAGCAAGGTATTGTCAATGCTAACAGCGCAGATACAATTTGCTGCAGGAACACATTTCTATATTCTAAAGTCAGCTCCCTTTGTTTCGGTTTACAGCCACAACTCCCAAAACATCTCGCTTTCTCCTCCTGCCTGTCCATTATGTAACACTGTCCATTAAAGAACACTGTCAAACAGCTGTGGCAGGACCTGGCAAATAGTGCCGTAACAGCAGCGAAAGCAGAGAGCCTTAAGATCAGCGGTGCTACGTCAGTTTCCAACTCACAGCCGCACGCACACATAAACCACCCATCCACACTGAAGCATGTCTGGCTGGCCTGTGAGCCCACAGGCCTCCTCCTCGAAGGCACCAAGAGCTGTTAGAGGAGATTCATTAACGACAAACAGAAAACACCGCAGTTCTCCGCACAGAAATAGGGCTCATCATTTTCAGTTTTTATAGGCTTTTATTGCACGTGTGCAATGGCTGGGTTGTTTTCTTGTTTGAAGATGAATGAAATGGCAGTAAAGACAGCCACTTTTAAGATGTTCAACCCCCCCCCCCCAAAAAAAATAATACAAAACCTAAGAGCACTTATTTCTGGTTATGGAGCATTTTAAGAAGAAATTTTCTGCATTTAGATTGTTTAATGTTTTATGAGAATGTTATCTTTATTGAAAAATCTGTATAAACAGAAACATCTTTAAAGATTTTTCAGAGTGAAAATGATGAGCCTTAAAGATAAAAAATACATTTATAAACAGACACACACACACAGAGCACATGTACACACTGCAGACTGGGGAATCTGAAAGTTATACAATATATACATCTGCATAATCAACATCACTTGAAGACAGCAGCAATGATTGAATTACAGTTCAGTGACTGCTCAATAACAGTAAAGCAGAACGGCTTTAAGACTTCACAATAACAGCACTAATATGTGTGTATTTGTATGCTGTAAAAACCTTTTGATACAGAGAACAAGAAACAGAGAGAGAGCAGACAGTGAGGCTCGTGGTGTGCTGGCTCCTACCTTTTTCACTAACTGACTCACTCTCTATCTCCACATCCTCACAGCTGGTGTACTCCGGCGTGGTGGCCAGCTCCTCCTCCGAGCTGCTCAGTGACACCTGCCTCATCTTCCCTCCCTTTTTGGTTTTGTGGGGTTTGGGGGGTGGTGGGCGCACCGACTCCGACTGGTCTGAGCTAAGAGAGTCGTTCCTCAACATGCTCTCCATTTTCTCCCTCTTGGTCTTGCGGACAGCTGAACTGGGGTCCAAGTGGTGCTGCGGCCTCCTCATCATATCCCCACCTACCCCCAGGTCTCCTCTTCGCAGGTCCCCCGACCGGTCACCCAGAACGGGACTACGGTGTGGCGTTGGGGGGCTGTGGTTTCCTCTGTGGCCTCCGAGGCCAGGACCCATTGGCCCTGGTGAGGACCGGTCAACGGAGTAGGAGCGCTGTCCCACCATAGGCGGCCGGCGCTCAGTGAGAAGCTGACGCGACAGCCGGATGGGGCTGGGCTCATCTTGCTCCGTGTAGGCCAGGGAGACGTCGCTGTGGCGACGTTCGTGCCTTAGCCGGCCCACTTCAGCGTGCATCCTCATCTGCTCCTCGTAGGGCTGCGGCTTAACAGGGTAGCGTGCCAGGTTGGGATCGCTGCGATAGCGTGCCTGGAACTCTTCCTGGCGCTGCCGCTGGAGGTCATACTCACTGGGCGGTCCATCTAGCTCCTGGTCGAGTGGGTATTCCTGTGAGTGCCAGCGACCGGGACCTCGACGGTCCCGATAGCCCATTCGCGCTGCATCCATATCTGAGTACATGTGTGGGCCCCGCGGAGCCCGCCGAGGGTCCCCCTCCCCATAGTCAGACGGTGATCTAGGCATGCCGCCGTCCGTCGGGGCATACTGTGAGTGGTCGCCCCCCTCCCTTTGGTCGTATTTTTGGTTTGGATCCCTGGATGCAGATGGGCTTCGTTTCCTGCAGATCAGAAGGAGAGGAACAAAAGAAATTATTAGCCGGTCAACTGTAGACAAGATTTTCTCTCGTTCTAATTATATGATGTCTTTTTGGGCTGAAAGGTGTTTGCATCCTGTAGCTTCACTTTACTTTGGTCTGCACTGCACAGGTCCCAGTCCTTGTGAAAAGGTAATGATAGCCTGCACTGTTTCTGTCACACACACACACACACACACACACGCACGCACACGCACACACACGCACGCACACGCACACACACACACACGCACACACACACACACACACACACGCACGCACGCACACGCACACACACACACACACACACACACGCACACACACACACACACACACACACACGCACGCACACGCACACACACGCACGCACACGCACACACACACACACGCACACACACACACACACGCACACACACGCACACACACGCACACACACACACACACACACACACACACACAGAGAAGACTAAACTAAACAGCAGGATGTAGCACCAGTTCTTCCTCTCAGTCCAAGAAGCAAGAGGACACAAAATATACAATTCAAGTCATTTTACAATATGTGTTCTCAACACATGTGCTAAATGTGTGCTGAGAGTAGTGCACTGGTAAATGATTCAGTGATCCACCGGCTGTGTTTTTGTGCACATTACAATGCACATGAAGGGGTTGTAGGCAGACAATAAAAATATCTCTGTGTTCTGGTATTGATAAAAAAAGAACACAATTAAAAGCTGGAAATGTTGAAATGTTAGAAAGTACGCCCTGATTACGATCAGCAGCTTCATATTTCTAAAAATTAGGCGTCAATCGTTTTATTGTTGTCTGGTTGGAAGGAAACCATCCAGGAAGTGGATGAAAAGGATGGAGGGGGCTAACTGTGCATTAATGCATTTATTCTTTTGTTCAGAATCAATTATTCATAAGCCACTTTTCTCCTACATTTCTCCCACTTTTCCTCCAAAGTAATAATGACATTTTGGTGAGGAAAAAGCTCTGTGAAGCATCCCCTTAATTTTGTACGTGACAACTTTCCATAAATTTCAAAAGGACTCATAAATCACCGCTGCCAGCTTTGCTCACCAGCCAAGGTAAGGACTCCTCACATGTGATTGGCTGATTCACTGAAGGAAGGCTGGCCCTTCCCTATTGGATCACAGACTGTTCAGGTTAGTCAAAGCTAAAATGGATGTGCAGTACAAAAGATATAAGCATTGCGGTGAGGGACGTGTGGGCAAAGATGCTTTTTGTGGTCCCCGTGTTTGAATTTCTATGTTGTACACTGAATAATCTCACTAAAGTCAAGTGCTAGCTCTGGGGAGAGACAGCATGATGAACGAGCGTTGCGTACAGTTCATGAACTGCTGTACAGTTAAATATGGGCTCTTAGAGAGGGGCAGAAGCTGAGCAATAGTGCAGCACAAAATGTGCTTCCCAGCAACGCTGGCACATAAAAAGCAAATTTTACTTAATTGCAAAAGGGACAAAATAACAAGAACAGGTCAAAAAGAGCATTTTAACATATTTACATGCAGCATACAAACATGACTGCCCATGAATGCTAATGTTATGCCATTAATGATGCTTAGGCAACAGTTAGCTGTTCATAACGACATTATAAGGTGAGGATGTCAGTGTTGTTTTTGCAGCAAAAAGAATAAATACTCCATGCATCCATTTCAGGGTTGTGTGTGGGTGTGTGTACGTGGCAAGTTTGCAATCTGCCTGTGATTTTTGGTCTTTACACTAGACGTAAAGGAAGCATTATAGCTGGTGAAAGCTGCTGAGACTGAGATGTTCTCCGTTTCTGAGACACAAAAGATGTTAATGCCATCTTTAATAACTGTCTGCATTTTTAAAAAAATCACAAACACTTAAAAACTTAACAAACACAGACTTTTTTACTCTGAGAGCTGGTAGGTTGGTAAGAAAATGATCTGGAGCCACACTAAAACTTAATTGGTACTTCCTTTGCCTCTCCTCTCCACCGAGAATCTTGAAATAGCAGTGTTTGCATTATCTTGCTGACTAACAGCCAAACAGACAAGCATGTACGGTGGTCAGACACGTACATGTACAGAGGTCAAACACACTCAACTTGAGAAAAACAATAAAACACAACAGAAATTAGAAAAAAAAACCAAACCTCTCAGGGCCACTGTTGCAAAGCAGGCACTGATCACATACCTTCGCCAAATAAGAACGACCTAGAGGAAGAAAAACTGGCCGCTCGAGTCTCTGTGATGCTGCCAGCTCACAGGAGTGACTTCTTTCTGTTTCACATCAAAACAAATACCTTCTATCACCAGTATCATGATTCAAAGATGGAGGAAAAACACACGAGGGTTGGTACATTATTCATGAGCTGTTTTCTGGACACTAACCGAGCTGCACTTCATTCACAAATTCAAAGTGAAGCAGCAGCAGAAATTAGGGGGGAAAGGCGGCGTGACATGGAGCTGAGGAAGGCGGGGGAGTGTGTGTTTGTGAGAAATCTCTCTTTATAGCCACTCTGTAATCACTGAGGTGTGTGTTTGTGACCGCGTGTGTGTTTTTTGAGTCGACTGCTTAAGGAATGCTCTCAGGATCTCTTTGGGGCTTCAGGCCAATGTCCTCTCCGAGACTGTCTTAAAACGCTACACCCAGAAAACACACACACATACTCATAGCAGCTGCACACAGTTCGCACAACATACATTAACAAACAGCTCTTTGACGAGGTCTAACACAACTTGACACAAGCATCACAATCCTCTGCTCCCGTTTAGCCTTGTATGTCCCTCCTTTCCAAACACAGAAATGTCTGTGCTCGCAAGCAAGCCAGTAAGCCCGTTGCACTCTATCAGCGTCCGCATCATGACTCTGCTGCTGCTGCTGTTTGTGCTTAAGCAACCTTCAATATATACACAACAGAGTGGTGACGCAGGGCTATGTTTTGCACTGTGCAATATTCTCTGCTGCTTCGACAGCCTCTCTCTGCATACACCTGAGTGCTGGCATGACACACTCTGCTGATCTTGGATTTGTATTCCATCCTCAGTGACTCAGACAGAGATGAAGAAAGGAGGGGCAAAATGGGAGAAGAGGTATCGACAAGGAATGTGGAATTAGGTGGAGCAAAAGTACGCAGATGCCAAATTACAGTAACCGTGTCCTGCAGTCGGACATTGCATCTGGTATGCGCGCCGCATTAAAGCATCATGTTTGTCAGGCTCGAGCATGAAGAGGCAGGATGTGACACCGTGGGATTATGATGCTTGCCAAGTTGCACAGAAGTCTGGCTGCGGCAATGATTGAGTCACGCACGGCAACGTAAAGGCCTCCTATCACGTCCCCTTATAGCGCAAGATTCATCCGCGTTTGCGTGATGCCAGAGGAGATTGATGAGCAGTGAATCGACCTAACGGGCCAACAACAGGGAGGCACGTGCACTTTGTGCGTGCTATGTTATGGGAATAGAGGCCAGGGCTTCTATACGCTCCTGCTGTGGGAATAACAGCAGCCTTTGTTACTGCTGTTGTCCTATGCTGAGCTAACTATAGAAATCCTCTGCTCTATCGTGGAGCTACAGACAAGGACGGAGATGGCAATAAGATTCGATTCATGCAAGGTGGTGCCGGAGCTTTTCAACTAAAATATAGAAGGTTTCTGACATCCCTTTGATGTCGCGTTATTACTGCTGCCAGGACAGCCTTGTACGCCTGCAGTGCTCTAGAGGTAATTCCAGTTAATCATCTTTTTCAAGTACACTGTCCTTATCAAAAGCAGCATAATGTATCAAATCCAGGGCTCAAAAAAAAATCCCCCCCCAAAAAATCATGGGATTACACTATGGCACCGAAAGATTAAAAAGTGCGACCCACAAAAAGATTAAAAGTGACCTGACATGCTCGTCATGATAAAAACCTTTATGTGATGTTATTTTCTACAAAGCAACACACAAAAAACAACTGGTGAAATTCCCTGATTCACTGCAGGGCGTAATGAGAGGACACTGCCCTATTCTCTCTCTGCAGATCCAGTCAAAAGCATCCACAGACAGAGCTCAGTTCCCAGGCTGTAAATGGACTAAATCGTCTAACTGTGTCACTCCCTGTGTGTGTGTGTGTGTGTGTGTGTAATTTTCCCTACACCCCTATACTCTGTATGATGGATATAAATCATAAACATTTGATGTGAATTTATGATAAATCTACAACATCATCATCACATTAAGAGGCTAAGCACACACACACACACACACACACACACACACACACACACACACAGCCAGTATGCTGTCCAAATTATACACTATTGTCGACTTAAATAATAAGAGATCATGTCCTCTCATAGCTACTTTAATAAGTGTTTTGTTGTTGTTTTTTTATCAGCAAAGAAAATAAAAAAATTTATTATTGAGGTTATTTCCACAGTATTTCCACTGAGCAAGGATTTTCTTCCCTGGATATAATTGTGCTGAGAATTTACTTCCCTTTTAAAACCGAAGAAATGCCACTGGCACGAAAATCAATAACACAGAGTCAATAAGGAAGCTTTCAGTGAGTGATGAACCCTTCACAGATGTCGCAGGATTCAGCTGCATGCGTAGGCACCCAGACACATGTACGCACTGACACACAGGCACTAATGTGCAAAAGAAACTGCAATGATGGAGTTGCTACTATGACAAGTACCCTCACCCAAGAAAAAAGTCAGCCACAAGTCCACTGTTCTACTGTAAAAAAAAAAAGAAAAAGAAAAAGAAAAGAAAAAGTAAAAGGACTGGATTACATCTGCTGTAATAACATAGGGGAAATTTAAATGTTCATACAGTTCCATGGAAAAATGCCTTCACTGCTAAATAACCTTTAAAGCTAAACCGTTTGAAAAAACAAAACAAAAAACATTTTCACACATGCTTTATCCAAACTGCTCATAACAGTCTAAATCCAGAGATATAGCCAGCCTTACTGAAAGTCACTGTTGAATCCTGGGATGTAGCTCAGTTCAAATCTCTGCCTGGCAGCTCCACGCAAACACATTCTGCACACAATCCCAGCGCGCACCCAGTCCGATCCACCCTACTACCGGAGCCTTGTTGTTTCCCAGATTCACTCTCCTCTAATACAAAAACTTGTGGTTTTCTATCTACCCACAGCAGATGATTCAGTCATGGAGCAGTGCTTTTCGGTGTGACACAGCTTCCGTTTGCTCCTGCTTCTGCTGAAGAAACATGTTAAATAAGAAAGCCAAAAGCAATCAAGGTGAAAATGCAACGCTGCCCCCGCGGGAATGGTGCCACCTCTACTTCACGTATAATGGAGAGCAGTCAAATGAGAACACATGAGCGGCGCTGCGCTGCAGAAGCCCTCCTCTCTTAGAACAAATCTGGCCCGCTAATGACAGCAAAACAACCTGGAACTGTCTCGACTGAGTAGAAAAAAAAGAGGGAAAAAAAGCAGGGGGAAAAATGAAAATAAGCTGAGTGTGCATGTGCGTTTCGAGTGAGAGCAATCAGAGGAGAGGAGGCAAGAAGAGGAAAAACACCTCTAATGATCCATTTAAAGATGCAGCATCACTCTGCCTTCCAGGACTGACTCAGTTGGTAGCCGTGAATCTGAGACGCAGCAGCATGTCCGATCCTGTCGTACAATTAAACCAGCTGAAACCACCGAAGTAAACCGGACAGTTCAGCTGAATTTCCCAATATCCCAAATGAGGGCGTACCACCCGGATGACCTGCTTTGATTCCTACGGTCTGCTGCATCTAAAGCAACCTGCCACACTGCCGGATGAGCACAGACGACACACGTTTACAGTCCTGCTGCAGAAGCTTCTGGGTGGCTGAAAGTGAGCCGGCTGAAAGTGAGCCGACGGCGATGCCGTCCAACCCAGCGGCCACTCTGTCCTCTGTCTCGGAAAGGATTTACACTCCTGGGCCTGATTACTAGCTAATGTCTATGACCAAGGACAATGAGGAGGCCTCACCTTATCTCATTCAGCCTGCAATTATATGACCAAACTGAACAAATGACATGGCTTATGCATTTTTCTTTTTTTATCCACTGGGCGGATTTTCAGGCATCAAATCAAATCTACACAGAGAGCGAGCGTGAGAGGGGGCAGAGAGGGAGATTTGGACGATAAGTCTACTCTGTGCATGTGTGCAGCTGGGTGTATTAAGACTGACTGTATCTGGGTGTTGCTAAGGTCACTCTTCTGCCATAGTACTTTTTGCATCTGTCTTCTCCATTCAGTTTTCCTCCGTCCTCACCTCCGCCCTCCTGTGCGGTGGGCTCTGAGTTTGGACCAAAGACACACTACTACATGGTTTTTGTTATAGTTCCGGTGACAGCTGCCTGACGGGAGCAGGGAGTCAGGGAGGGCAGGCGGGAGATGGGTTGCTGACATGGTAAAGGAATAGTGGAAGTGTTTTATAAATCTGCAGTGGTTTTAAATAGAGTGTGCTGCGGATCTGCTTTCTGCCTCTCTGGGAAGTAAGTAGATGGCCTGAGACCATCTGTGATCACACAGTGAGCTCGAGCAGGACTCTGAATGCATTGAATGGACTCGTAAAAACTATACACTGTAAGCATCTTTACATTTCCCTTGTTGAAAATTAGTTTAATTCCACATACTTCAAGAAGACGAAGAAGTCAAAATAGTGCATGTCTGTGTTGGAATAATATCCTCTGTGGTGCTCTTAAGTGGTGCTCCCACTTCAGTCTTCAAGTACACCAAGGAGATTTTGTTCTATATTTTCACTCCAGCTCACCAGCTCTCCATAACACCTCACACTTGATGCTACCACTCTTCAGGTACATCTGCTTCTATTGCTTCAAGATGGCCTGTGAGTGATGTAAAATGATGAAAGCTGGACGGGTAACTAAGAGGAGAGAAAGTACTTGAGAACTGGATTATGAGCTGCCATGGAAATAAAGCCTTAGAAACCCCAAAAGCTTTTCCACCAAATCTATTTTCTTTCCATAATATGTAAAAAGCGATGATTCTTATAGATGAGCCAGTTTTGTTTTGGTGTCTGATCTTCTGTCTGGTAAGTACAATGAGTAAGTAGTGAGGAGATTATAGTTAACTGTGCTCCATAAAGTAGCAGTGATTTACTCACCTCTTTTCACTCTCTGTGTGTTTATACACCCCTCTGCATTTAATCATTACTTATTATTAATCTCTGGCTCTCTTCCACAGTGTGCCTCTTGTCCCGTCTTTCTCCCCTTTGCCCCAACTGGTCGCAGCAGATGGCCGCCCCTCCCTGACCCTGGTTCTGCTGGAGGTTTCTTCCCGTTTAAAGGGAGTTTTTCCCTCCCACTGTTGCCAAGTGCTTGCTAAAAGGGGCCATCTGATTGCTGAGGTTTTCCCTGTATTGTTGTCGGGCCCTTTTTTTACAATAGAAAGTGGCTTGAGGCAACTGTTGTTGTGACTGAATTTCTTAATATTTATTTTCACAAATACACCCCATAAACACTGGGTTTATCAAAAGGAAGCATCCAATTTCAAAAGGCTATGGAGCTTGTGGTGAAATTTATACTACATGGGTAAATATATAAGTTTTACATACAAAACTTACAATGTTCACAGGAGCTCAATGTGTCCCCCTCTGGATGCATGGCTTTTGTCCATATGATAGTCAGGCACGCCCCATACTTTTGCATGTCTGGAGTCACAGCAACCATGTGAAACTCACAAATCCTCTCTTTCTAACGTTGCATGTTTCAAGCTCTTTGATGCACCCTTAAAGTCTTGCAACTAGGATGGGAGGAAGTGTCTTGGAGTTTAAATGTGATTTGACCAAATTTTAAAAAGGTGTAAAATGCATACCGCAGCCATTTCCTGTGTCAAATCAGGCGACTGCAGTGATTCCAAGATATTTATCTGATACATGAGCATTTGTGTTGGTAACTTGGTAAACTGTTTGCCTGAGTGTCTGAGTGTAAAGACTGAATGCTATCCAATTGTAATCTGGCTAACACCCATCCATCCATTAACTTAACTGCTTATCCAGCCAGACTCACAAGGAGGGCTGGAGTCTATCTCATCTGGCATTTGGCGAAAGGCAGGGTACAGTCTGGACATTATGGCAGTCTCTCACTGGGCTAACATGGTAAAACAGGCTCAACTTTTAAATCCACCAAAGTTACCAAACATGCATGTCTTTGAAGGTTACAACACCATGTGATTGCAATCTGGCAAACAGAGGAACATACACAAGAGCATAACACTATTAAATATTAATCCTGCAAATGTTATTTTATAAACCTCTACGCTGATCAACTCGCTATACACTTATAATTTATCAGCTTTTCTGTTTTTAATAAAGGTTAGTAAATAATCAGGCACATGCACAAAGCCTAAAAGCCCAGTTTCATTCACAGAAGCAGACTGCAGCCTCCCCCTCATTTCATCTCCCTGCTCTGTGGAAAGTTTTGTGTGTAGCAGGCAGACAGAGAAGTCGAGCAGCCCCACATCTATCAGCGCAGCTGACAGTGTCTGTACATCGGTGAATGTTTTCACTAATTGGCTCCAACAACATAGACTCCATCCTCCTGTCAGCACATAGACCAAGCGGTGCCTTGTGTGTTCATGCTATGTTTATACAGAGCATGGCTGATATATCTTCTGCACTGCACAGCCCGTTAGATCTCCTTTTTAAGAAGAGGCACTGCTAGTGCTCTATGTAGGCCAAGCCCCAGCAGAATATGCCATTAAGATTAGCTACAAGTCAGGACTGCTACGCTGCTGCATATTTCTCCTCACCCTATAGAGAGAGGTTAGAGGAGCAGAACATGTGCATGTTTTTTTTTCCTATACTGCCAAGACTAGCAACCATAAAACGTACATCACAGCTGATTTTCTTTTTTCTTTTTTAATGACCCATGTGGAGCAGTGAAACAGCCTGACAGTATGTGGGGTCAAACTTGGAGCAGTATATGAGCACTGTCTTCAATTATCCTTACTGATTTCAGCTTGACTAAACCAAAGCTGTTTAACACAGAAAACTGTTCACGGCCAAAGTGTGTGTGTGTGTGTGTGTGTGTGTGTGTGTGTGTGTGTGTGTGTGTGTGTGTGTGTGTGGAAGGGGGGGGGGGCTCTGGAGAGCCTGGAGGCAATCAACACCCCAACACCAGTCGGTAATTATGCTTTATTTCTGCCAAGTGCTTGAACCTACAAAAAAATGCATGTGATTGGTGTTGATCTGTGACCATGCCATACTGCTACGTCACCACATGAAGGGCATCATAATCCTATCCACCCCCTCTAAAGGAAACACATAACTGCCTGTTTGACACCATCTGGGAAATAAAAAGTGGCTTTTTGGTTTGAAGAAAAAAATGGTACTTTACTTGTTTGTGGGCCCGTTTAAGCTGGGATCTTCAGAGCTGTCAGTGCATTTGAAAACACGCAAATAATGTCTGGCCTATCATGACTTACTGGGATAGTTGAGAAAAACACACCTATCCATGTTGTTTGTGGGTATATATGTATATAATAGCCACTAAAGTTTGCTTCCCACCAAAAGCTTTTTTAGATAGCACTTTAAAATCATTAGGGGAATTGCATCAGAACTCAAAAGGTAAATTTCTGTTCCTCAATGGCTTTCTTGTTTTTGTGTTTTTCTCACCATATTCTGCATTGTTTAGCATGACACAGCAAGTCCTTAAAATTCAACATCAAAATCTTCAAAGTTAGAAAAAAACTCTTTTCTTTTAGGACTCAGTAGAGTCATGTACCTGAAAAAAATAGTATTTCACACTCTGTCTGGTTGAAAGTTTCAAGTCTGTTGCACAACTGACTGTATCCATTACTAATGTCACAGCGTACTGACATAGCCTGCGTATGTTGTTACATCACTGTACTGTTTGCTGAAACAGACTGTATAAAAATGATGGACATACCCACATGGTCTGACATCTGAAGCTAACTGCTTTCAACCTGCATTCTTTCTAATAGTCAACAGGGGGCAACTCCTCTGGTAACATGATCCTACTTGTCACTCGAGATATGACTCGAGTGACAAACACTGTCCTAACAGGTTTACAGCATCAGTCCCTAGCCTGAAGTCCTACTGAACACAACATCAAGAGGGTTTAGTGACCATCATACAAACCTGCAGTGTCCCAAGTCTATTCTTCACATATTTAAAATGCAAAACTTGATTTTTCAAACCAGTTACAGTACCTAACAATGTCTACATCTATCTTTTACAAACAGTGTATGGCCAGGGCTTAGGCATTTTCACAAAGTGCTCTGTGTAGGGGACGTATCGAGATTTGTCTTTGTATATCGTAACCCAGCAATTTATACTGTAACAAAACGCTGGGTTGTATTTCTGCAATGGGGAAAAAAAACATTTTAAGAGCCACTTTCTCCCCCATCTCGTTCTCTTTGACACACTCGTAATTGCACACACACACACACGCACACATGCACACATTTCTTCTCAGTTCTGCTAAGTATGCATTTTTCATTCCAGTGAGCGGGCTGCATTCGAAATCAAAGGCAGTGACGCTGCACGGCTGTCTGGCTGCACAGAAAGTGAGGAGGTAATGAAAAAAGCTAAGGGGTGAGTCAGAGGATGCTTTAATAATCCTTGTAACCCAAAATAACATCTCTGGGGCTGGACGGACCAATGACCCTCTTGGGAAACCGGCAGCAGTCCAGGCTGGTCTGGACTCCTCACGTCTTTCCTTCCATTACCCCCAACCTACACACACACGTATACGCCCCCACCCACACTCATCTCTCTTTTTTTCTACCAATGCTTCTCAGTCTATTATAGTCACCAGATAAGACTGCAGCAGCACAGCACGACGCGGCAGACAGCCAAGCCATCCCTGTAACAAATACAGAGCAAGACTAAGCAGTGTGGAGGGGGTGTGTGCACTGGATTTGTACAAAGTGTGGTCAAGTCAGGAAGGGGCATTAACTCTGTTCACAGGTGAGCAGGCATTTCTTTGATTACTGATGATAAATGGTGATGAGTCCAAAGCTAAATAGCTCTTTATGTTAGGTTCAAGGTTGTGTCTCCATTGTTCAACATTACACTCTGCCTCATGTAACAAATGTAGGCAGAAAATGAGTCCATCATCTTGTATTACAGGCACCACTCTGATATTTCAACAGGAAGCCTGTGGAGTCATTTGACATTCTTAAATTCCATCTAATCAGAGTCATGCTTGCTCTACTTATCTTTTTTGACAGGTTACAGCCCTTAAAAATCATAGTGCCGCTAACTATAAACGCACAAGCTAGCTGCTGAGGTCATCATCAGGTTGTTTTTTTGTAACCTTAGCTCACGTCTCCCAACAACATAACATTTTGATAATAATTAACACGGTGAGCCCGTCCATTACTCATTCATACACTTCATATTTAACAAACAAGCACACAATGGCAACTGCATCAGCAATGCTGCAGCAACACCAGCATCGTCTTCTAAAGCACCGCTGCTTCGCTTCTCTCATTAGTGTGTTAAAAGCATTAGGCTCAATCACTCGTGTGAGTCACTGTATATGTATGAAAAGCAATATTTATTTGGTGCACTTAAAACAAATGTTCTTTCATGGTGATAGTGGCTCCGCTGTGATACTCAGCAGTTCCACTTGAACTGGCCTCTTCTGCCGTGAGAGACAGCATTGCCTATCACACAAAGTATCATTTATTTATTCAATTAATCATTTATTAATGTGTTTGTTTAAATAATAGCAAAAAGGTGGGAGGTAGTAAAAGCTTTACTCAGTGGAAAATCTGAAGCAACCAGTCAGAGAGTAGCTTCAGGTCACCTGCTTGGCAAAGAACTCCATACACATGTTTGGCTGGAGGCCGTTTTATAATACAGGAACTATATTTACAGAGAAATGAATCAAGTAAATGCGAATAGTCTTTGTAAGGAATGCACGACTAAACACTTTTTTTGGTAATATATACCTATTTCATGTTTAATGGTACTCACTGAGCTCATTTCTAGCAGTTCAGTTCAGCCTTTATCCACTATGTAAAACAAGCTGTTTAATCCCTTCTCCATTCCTTTAAACCAGCTCTATTCTGACTGGCTATCCCTAGCAAACAAACTATTTGATTGGCTGGTGGGTGGGGACGGAGCTATGAGATGACCACATAAGTGATATCCACTATCACTGATTTCATACAGGCACCTTATTACTTCAAATACTGGCCAGGTTTAATTTGAGCACCCAACAATGTACTATTATATACAGTATATGACAGAAATTAAGGATGAGCATTACAGGTTTCCTTTAAGTAGACTTTTTTTCTGGATAACTGAAAGGTGGGGGCACTCCAAGCCCCCTAATATTAACCAGCCATTGCTGACCGTAATACTGAATGCTGAAACTGCAGGTGACTCTACATAACTAGTTTGGCTGAGACAAAAGAAAGTTGATTTTAGAGCGCTGTGGGCAAACGTCCTACACACCACTGAAGCTAAACCTCCACACTGCCTGACCTTAGCTGGAGTTTTTCAAATAGCAACAACAAAAGCTACCTGCACTGTAATGTTTAGACTATTACTAGAAAACTGTGTGTGTGTCTGTGTATGTTTGAGTAACAGGAAGACAACTTTTTTCTAACAAGAAATGAGGACACGTTGAAGTTTAAATCTTATAATATATGAGAGCACTCACTGTATTTCTTTCTTAATTCTCTTTTACCTCCTACACACTTGCAGCTTGGAGGTGGTTTATCACAAACTGAGGCCTGAATGGGAACAGACTGCCATGGAAAGGCGGCATAAGTGCTCTCCAATTACATCCACAGGGAAGGGAAGCCACTGCAACTGAGTTACCCCGATGCATCTCTGTGGCAGGGCCTCGGGCATAATCAAATCAACCTGTGTGCTACTGGCAGTGTTGTTCACTGGTTGTCCAGCTTAGAAAATGAAACTGACTGCAAGCTGACTGAGATCGACACACAAAGACTTTGCATCCAAGAGCCTATCTAGAGTGAGACCCTGCATACGCAAAGTGAATACGTTTTAAACGGTCCATCTGTAATTGGTTTCATTTCAAAAAAAGGATTTTGTTGTAATAAAATTAAACTAAACACAGCAGCAGAGAGTAAAAGACTTTTATTTGAGACAGCATGCTTAGACATGCTGCACCTCAGGGTTTGGGCTACTATGTGCCAAGGGCGAGGCATACAGAGCTACAGGAGTGCAGACGGCCAAAATAATGGGAGACGTGTACCAAAGTTTTTACTTGAGGACAATCTTGACAAGATACAAATGAACAACTACAGGCCGATCTCAAATCTCCCGTTTTTAAGTAAGATCATTGAAAAAGCAGTTTCTCAACAGCTCAGTTACTTCTTAAAACAGAATAATTGCTACGATGCCTTCCAGTCAGGTTTTAGACAGAACCACAGCACTGAAACCGCTCTGACCAAAGTGTTCAATGACATATGTCTGAATACAGACAGTGGAAAAATGTCAGTCTTAGTTTTACTGGACCTCAGTGCAGCATTTGATACAGTTGACCACAACATATTACTCAAACGACTGGAGAACTGGACAGGTCTTTCAGGAACTGTACTAAACTGGTTCAAAACATACGTAGAAAACAGGAAATACTTTGTATCAATAGGTAACTTCACATCTGAGCAGACAAGTATCACATGTGGAGTTCCCCAAGGTTCCATCTTGGGACCCCTTCTGTTTAACATCTACATGCTCCCACTGGCACAGATTATAAACAACAACAAAATAAACTATCACAGCTATGCAGATGACACACAAATATATATCACAATGTCACCAGGAGACCGAGGCCCTGTACAGGCTCTTGGTAAATGCATTGAGGAAATCAATGACTGGTTGTGCCACAATTTTCTCCAGCTAAACAAAAACAAAACTGAGGTAATAGTCTTTGGCGCCAAAGAAAAACAATTACAGGTCACCAGAGAACTTCAATCTATACATCTAAAAACCACAAACCAGGCGAGAAATTTGGGTGTAGTGATGGATGCAGACCTAAACTTAGAGAAACACATTAAGACAATAACAAAGTCAGCTTACTATCACCTCAAGAATATATCAAGGATAAAAGATCTGATGTCTCAACAGGACCTGGAAAAACTAGTCCATGCATTCATCTTTAGTAGGCTTGATTACTGTAACAGCATCTTTACAGGTCTACCTAAAAAATCAGTCAGACAACTACAGCTCATTCAGAACTCTGCTGCTCGAGTCCTCACTAAGACCAAAAAAGTGGACCACATCAGTCCAGCTCTGAGGTCTTTACACTGGCTGCCTGTCCGTCAGAGGATAGACTTTAAAGTTCTGATGCTGGCCTATAAAGCTCTGAATGGTTTAGGACCAAAGTACATCAATGACCTCCTGACCCAGTATGAACCTTCCAGATCCCTCAGGTCATCTGGATCCGGTCTTTTATCAGTTCCCAGAGTCAGAACCAGACACGGAGAAGCTGCATTCAGCTTTTATGCTCCTTATATCTGGAACAAACTCCCAGAAAGCCTCAGATCAGCTGAAACACTCAGTTTATTTAAATCCAGGTTGAAGACTCACCTGTTCTCAGCTGCATTTGAATAAAGCACCAAATCCACACTTTAAGCTTAAATTTCAAAACTTACATTTAACTACTGATTTTATCTACTGTTCTGATTTTATCTGTTTTGATTTTATATACTGTTGTTTGTTTGTTTGTTTGTTAATTAGTTAGTTAGTTTATTTGCTTGTTTTAATCAATTTTAAATCATGCTTTTTATTTGTTCTTGTTTCTAATGTCTCTGTAAAGCACTTTGAATCACCTTGTTGTTGAATTGTGCTATACAAATAAACTTGCCTTGCCTTGCCTTGCCTTGAGCTACCACATTACACAACCTTATTCTCAATGCTGATCGTGGATCAGTTTGCAAAGCATTTTGAAACACTTCTCCTCAGTGAAAATGCTCCATTTCAACATAGTTTTAAAATGAAAAAAAAAAATTGCTGTTCCCACCCATCTCTTCCATTTCCAGGCTCAAACACGCCGGCTGCTGGAAGGCTTGCCTGGAGGCTGTCTGTAAGTTGTGCATAATGTGGTGAAGTTGCTTCCCGACCTCCTCCCTAAAATATTTTTTTTCTTGTCTGACAGCTGTCACACACACACGATCACAAAAACCCATTCAAAGGTGGAAATGCTGCGAAAGCAAACAAGGAAAACAGACGAGGAAGATATTTTTCTATAAAAAAAACAGATTTTAATTAGTTTTAATACATTACGTAATTTCAGATAGGAAAATTTTTCACTATTTAATTAAACGTTCACATGCGTTCATTAGTGGTACACTGCTGCTTCATTTCCCGGAATGAATGTAATTGTTCTCATAACACGAGACACATGCAGATACCAGGAGATTAGTGACAGCCAGGTAAGCTAAGTAACAACTTTTTTAACAACCATTGCCACAGGAGACGGAATTGAAAACCGACTAAATGCCCACTCGGATACAAAAATAAAGCTGACTTTTTCCAACACAGCTGGAGTTCCGGAGTTTTCACCATTAAAAAAAGAAAAGGGAAAAAAAGCTTTGTGAAGAAGTTCTGCCTCTCCCATTGGTCTGATCAAAAAGCTTGCTGTGAGCTCAGCAGAAAGACCTTTTCGCCTGCACTCAATGGCATTGACAAGACGTCTCAATCGATGAACCCACAGCCAGACCTTTGCAGAGCGAGCACCCAGACCAAAGAGTTGCGTGGGTTAATTGTAATTGCACAGGACAGCGTCTGTAACACATGCCGTTAGCCGGAGAGCTAAACTGGCCAGAGGGTATCCGTTCTGAGAAAACGTCTAATCTGTGATGAGATCCTCAACTTTAACTTATTTTCTAAGTGTCTTTAATGAGCCAAATTACATTTAGCCACCGTTTTATCCATTAGGTTTCTAGATTTACTGGCATTCAAAGGAGCAGATCTGTGTTCATCTATTGACACAAAAATCCAGCCTTTAAGTCTCACCTTTACTTCTAAAAAAACATAAGAGCATAAGTGTGGTGAAGAGAAATGCTATACAGTTTGGTAAAGCACGGGGAGGACTGTGAATGGCTCCTTGAATAAATGTAAGGAAGCCCGGCTGGTGCAAAGAAAAATCTTCAAAGTCAGCTTCTTTCCTCATCCCAGCCACCCCTGGAGATCAGATCAACTACTATCCTAAACCTAATGAACTAGTAAACATTGGGAATTAAATGAATATTACATGGGGTTTCATTAATGCCAGCCAGCAGACTCCAAAAAATAATGAAGGCGAGAAGCGCAAGCGGGAAGAGACGGTTATCAGAGCTCCTTCTTCTCTCGGTGTTTACTCAGCATCTGCCTGCCAGAGAAGGAGGCTTTTGATCACTCCTCGGCTGGGTTCTCCTCTGTGCCGCGTGGCAGGAGAAACCAGGGGAGGCCACTGAGCACCGTCAGGGCCGGCTCATTTGCAACACAAATGAACTGAGCTAATTGTACACGTGCAGGGAGACGTGGGGAGCAGCGCACACGGTGCAGTGTTTGCAAAATATGGAAATAATTAATCTCTTTGAGCTTGTGAAATACCATCAGTGTTGCAAAAGAGGATTTGAGTATGGGGCCGGGGATGAGACGGATGATGATAGCAATGGACTGGAGAGACGCAGATGTTTAGATTAAGCCATTTCATTATTGCTTTATCACACGGTTTCTTCAAGTGTGTGTGTGTGTGGTTTTTTTTTGGGGGGGGGGGGGGGATTTTGGGGGGGTAATTGAATAAATGGGAGCATGGAAAAAGAATCGGAATTGAAGCACGGTAACAGGATTACATGTAAAGCAGTCGGTTTCCTGTTCATGAAACGAAGCATGTGGCTATGCTAACTAGGGATGGGTACCGGTGTCCGGTGCCATGATGGCACCGGTTCTGACATAAACGGTAGTAACCAGACCGAAAAGCAGCGCACATTTCGGTGCTTTATTTCGGTGCTTTTTTTTCCCTGAGCCGTGATACACTTCTAGCCAATCATTTTACGTTTCCGAGGATAGTAGGCGGGCCAATGTCCAAGGCGAAGCGGTCAAAAGTCTGGCTGTACTTCACAGCAAAATATGCAAACTCAGCAGCCTGCAACAAGTGCTTTAAGCTGATACTGTGATACTGTCAAAGGAGGTAACACCTCAAATCCGATGAAACACCTGGCGACGCATAGCGTTTTTTTTAAAAGCCCAGAAATGCGCCGTATGATAGCTTGCTGCGAGACCTCACACCGAGCACATCAACTGCGGGTGGGTTGCCTGTTATGCAACATCCCCCAAAAACACGAAGAGGAGAGTCCTGGCCCCTAGCCCTGCCAGTGTAGCAGAAATGATGAGGATGATGATGCAGCAGCAGCCGTTCTTCTCTGCGTGAGTAGCTTAATGTTGTTCATGTGTAATTTACGTTGAGTAGGCTAACCATGTTATTACATTAATGCATGTAAGGTGAACTAGCAAACATCATCATAGCTACATGCGGCTGTCTTCTTGTTTGATGGCAGATACTCCCTTCACCCTGGCTAAAAAGGCTAAAATGACCAAAGAAAAAGTGGAAAACAGTTAAACACGAGAGGTTTTTATACAAAATTGGTGTTTTTTCCATTGTTTAAGCACTGCTTCCAGCCAAGAGTGATACCATATATGCCCCATAGCTGCAGAAAAGGCTAACATTGTTATCTTTTTACAAAAAAACAGCTGAACATGAGAGGTTTTTGGACCAATTTTGTGTTCTCCATTCTTTAAGCACCGGTTTGAGCACCGTTTGAGCACCGGCACGGTTTCAAAAGTACCGATTTGGCACCGGTATCGGATAAAACCTAAACGATACCCATCCCTAATGCCAACTGTTCAATCATGCACCTAAGCGTTTTAGCTTCTCAGTAACAGTAGAGTTTGAAATGTTTTTGATTCACTCCCTGTTAGGTTTATATTGGTGGATTGTCATTTATGCTTAGAGATATATACTGTAATCGATTGCATGATGATAGAGGTCTGATCCTTAGCAGTCTGCAAAGACTCTGTGTGCCTTCCAGAGTGTTCTGGCATGCACACATATCCTAAGGTCATGAGAGAGGTCGTACCTTCTCTTACTGTCTTATGGTATGGTAAACACATCTATGTCCGTTTAGGTATAAGTGCCTTTTGTTTAGATGAACCGCTGGACTTCCAGGCCAATAGGTCTGTGCTAGACAAACCTATCTTTAGTTGGTCCTTCGAAGCCGGATTCTGCAATCAAACATTCACCGAGGGGAAAAGTGCCAAGCCGGAGTCTTACGCCAGTCGGGACTCATAGAAGCGGCTGTTAAAGGACCTGTGACATAAAATTCATCACCAGGCCGGTGGGAGAGCGTCCATTTTTCCCTCGATGGATGAAGATTGACGGAATCCAAGACTGATACTGCACGCAAAAGCAACACCAAGTAAGTTGAAAGAGAGCGACTCTATAACCGCGTGACTGGGTTTGTGTCCCGAAACTGGGTTTCGAAATTTAATGTGGAAAATCAAATTTGGGTTAGCAAACCTGGGAAAAAGAAAACGGACTGCTTTGAGTGGGAAAATTGAGAAGGAGTCTGAAACACTGCAAAGAGAAACGTATACAAAATCACACATACAAACAGAAAATGCATTAACCATACTAACATTTACAAATACAATAGAGCTCAAGAAGATTAGACGGCATCTTGAGCATGTGCTTCTGTTTATCATCTTGTCCAAGTCACTTAGTGAGATGAAAAGTAATACATAGACCAGAGGACTAATAGTATCTTAGGAAAAATGATTCAATCATAGCGGGGGAAAACGTAACAGACAAGTTTTGTTATCAAATGCTGCTGATAACTAACCTTCCAGGTTGCAGGACAACAGTTTAAGGAAGAAAAGAAGATTCTGGTACAACCAACCAGTGATCAGACAACAAATTTAAATGGTAAATGGCCTGCATTTGTATAGCGCTTTACTCAGTCCCTAAGGACCCCAAAGCGCTTTACACTACATTCAGTCATTCACACACTGGTGACGGCAAGCTACATTGTAGCCACAGCTGCCCTGGGGCGCACTGACAGAGGCGAGGCTGCTGGACACTGGCGCCACCAGGCCCTCTGACCACCACCAGTAGGCAAACATGGGGTTAGTATCTTGCCCAAGGATATTTGGCATGCAGCCAGGAGGCAGCCTGGGATCGAACCACCGACCTTCTGGTTAGTGGCTGACCTGCTCTGCCACCTGAGCTACAGCCAACCCAGTAGTTGTTAATATAGTAAATTGTGAGACGCTTTCTGCTTAATTGGTGCAGCACAAGTAATTTACTGTATGAAGGAAATGCTCTTTTGTGATATTATTTTGAACATGCATTTCTGTTGTCCTGTCAACTTAGTGGGTTATGAGTTGTTATGCAAATTAGTTGATTATTAGTAGATCAGGGAAAGGTGACTGAATTATAACAGAAGTGAATAGGATATGTTAGAGTCTGCCAGAGTGGAGACTCTAAAAGACTGAGTTTCTTGTTTCTGATGGGTGAATCCTCCACCCAGATTCACACCTCTGAATACATAAGAACAAACTTGTTTTGTGAAATACATAACAACATGTCACATGATTTATGATGGGAAAAAAAGGAAAGCTAAATAAAATGGGTCTGTGACCCAAAGGAGTGATAAACACAGACCTGGGAGGAAACTCATATCTAATAAGACAATAGTAATAATAATGTTGTGTAGTGTGTGGCTGATGGATGAATGTATTGGGATTAATTTAGCTGATGATTTTTCTTTTGTTACAAAGTTGAACCTGCCAATTAGGTTTGGTATGATTTACCCTCCTGAGATGAGGAGCATGTGTCATGACTTACCTGGGCCTTTTTATTTTGATACTTTCACGGTGCACTGAAAGCTTTGTTTGATAATCTCTGTCGTTGAGCAGATCTGCGCAATTAGAACAAAAGCGCTATACGACAAGTTGGGAAAACCGTTGCAAGTGAGCTTTTCCACATTAAAATGGGTTCTGGGGAAAGCAACTTATTTGGGACAATTAGAAAGCGAGTCCTGGTCTAGAAAAAAAGTGAATCATGTATTTTCTGATGTGCTCTCCTCCTCTACTGGATCACCCCAGGGTTGCTGCCTCTCTCCCCTTCTGTTCATTCTGTACACAAATGAGTGTCGCAGCAATTTCACGAACAGACACATCCTGAAGTTTGCTGACGACACAGTGATCGTCAGTCTTCTAGTGGGGGACGAGTCAGGCCATGGACAGGTTGTAGATGATTTTGTGAATTGCTGTGATGAGTCCTTCCTGTCACTTAATGTGTCAAAAACTAAAGACAAGATTATTGATTTTAGGAAGTCCTCTTATAGCTCATCACCTACTATCATTAAAACTGCCGATATTGGGATCGTTGAGTTATAAATATCTAGGTGTGGTACTTGACCATAAACTGTGTTTTGAATCTCATGCTGATGCCATGGTGTTGTTGGGAAAATGTGAACATTACTGGGAGAATGTGTATACAATGTGAGACACATACTGTGTTGAAACCAGTGTCACTCCTTTTCACAGCTACGGATGGTTAACCTTATTACCTTTTTATAGCACCTCTGGAATCTGTTGATCCAGACCTGACCGCCAGGATGCTTCATATGTTTTTCTAATGCTTGTCTTTCTCTAAGAATGCTTGTGAAGGATTCAGCACAGACAGACAAGTGATGTTAGAGCAGAAGTGCAGTGATTATAGGACATTTTTTAATATTGGGCTCATTATCTGACCACTATTGAGCTCATTAGAGATGAAATAAGTGGAGTGACAAACTTATGGAAAGTCACTGATTACAAAGTGGAATTAATTGGGATGATCCATGATTTACCCTTCATTCTAATTTGTGTTGTACAGTTATTTCATTTTTAACCTTAATTTATATTTTATTCCTTCCTAGTTAAATTTACCCTTTTTAATTTTTCATATTTATTTCCCATCTTATTCATAGCCTTTTCCTTTTTTTGTTTTCTTTAAGTCACGAGCAGTTGTCCAAGCATTTCACTACATATCGTACTGTGTATGACTGTGTACGTGACAAATAAAATTTGAATTTGAATTTGATTTGAGGCAAATTATGGCAAAAAGTAGTGGGTTTAATGATTTAGTGTCTCTGTGGTGCTGAATACTTTATTACTCTTATGATACAGTTGTTTGCAAATGTGAAGTTTGTTTTAACTTACAGGTTTTGTCTGACAGGCAGTGATGATGATAGTGTGGATACAGGCTGCGGGTAGAGCTGGGAGTTGAACAACCTTAACATTTAACCACTGACTAATGTTTTTACACAGAGTTACAGGTTTGGAGTAAAGCTACTCCAAGGGGGAAAGCCAAGGGGAATTTTTCAGAGAGAATGTGCAATTTTCTTGTGCATGTCTACTTGTGTGGAGCTGCCACATGGCAAGGGCCATGTGGCAAAGTAGGAGTGTCAATTTTTAAATTGCAAGTACCATGAGAAGGAGTGCCTGAGGAGATCGTCCACAAGATGGAAGCTGAGGCCAGGAGAGAGGCTTCAGGAGGATCAGTGAGGAGCAGAGATCACCTCCAGCACAGCAGACATCCCACAGAGGGCTGTGCCACTGGGCTTCCTAGAGATCGTCATGAGGAGACTTTGAACAGTGAAATCCAGAAGGAGTGAAAGAGATTCAACGTTGACATTGAGGAAGACAACTACAGTGTAAGACTTGCTATACCCTAAATCTTCAGCAGGGTTGGAACTGGGGAAGCAGAAGGATGAAGGGAGCGTGCCAAGCTCTAATTGACGGCGCAGAGAGGAAGTTCAGCAATGGAATTGTGAATCTGTGAACAGCATAGATGCCAAGTGACTGGGAAATGACTGACTGCAAATTCTTATGAACGCCACCTAATGCTGTGTCACTGTGCTGTGCATACTTTGACACTCTGAAAAGGGTCTTCCTTTGTGTCATTGTTGTTGTGATTTGCATCACGACCACTTCTACTAGACAGCTGAAGTGATTCAACAGGTGGGAGCATAACAGCAGTAAAACAACTGGATGCAATACCCTTTCCAAAAAGGTTTTCTGCAGAGATGAAAGGACAATAGAGGAGTCATAAGTGCAGATAATCCACCAGTTGGCTCTATCCCCCACAGGAAGAATGCCTGAAGTGAGGTGATGGGGGTTGATAGAGGCCATAAAACAGAAGTGCTGACGAGGCCTGCAGCTTTGAAGATAGCTGAAAGCCACATTGATGAAAAACAAAACCAACTGGTATGTTTGTATACCCATGTCGGCATACATTTGGACTCTGGTCATATGGACAATGATGGAAATAACTGGAAGAGACATTTATGAATCTCTGTAGAACTCAAACCACTCTGCAGAGAGATGTGTGATTTACACACCTGGGGAATACGCCGCAAAGCTGGAATGATTTTGAAAATGTTAATTCCTGTGTTTGACTATTAACATTCATTTGCTTACTTGTAGGATGCAGTTTACCATTGTATGCGATCAAAGAGAAATAGGATAACTGCTAACACATTTATCAACTGTGTACTGCTACAGTAATTTGGGGTGATTGACAGATGTTGGGTATAAAAATGCCTGCACTGAAACGGTCAAACACAAGGGGTTCATAACTGGGAAATTTCTAGCATAAATGCCAAACAGGGTGGAAATGTTAGGTTTATATTGGTGGATTGTCATTTATGCTTAGAAATATAAACTTATATATGCTTGGAGGTATATAATCAATTGCATGATGATAGAGCTCTGATCCTTAGCAGTCTGCAAATACTCTGTGTGCCTTCCAGAGTGTTCTGGCATGCACACATATCCTAAGGTCATGAGAGAGGTCGTACCTTCTCTTACTGTGTTATGGTATGGTAAACACATCTATGTCCGTTTAGGTATAAGTGCCTTTTGCTTAGATGAACTGCTGGACTTCCAGGCCAGCAGATTTAGGAAAGTCATTCACAGGGTCACACACACATGGTACTCTTTCTTCACATGTATGCCTGTGTAAGACGTCATATGTTAATGAGACTATGCATATTCATGTAACCACAATAAAGAGCAGCGCTACGGGGGAGCTAACTGAGAGTGACTGGGGTTCGAGCGGCAGGAACAGTCTCAGGCATCTCCCTCGTGCACGAGATTACACAAAGAGTTCAGCCTGGTCTCTCATGCTTTTGCTGTTGTAGTAGAATTGTCTCGTTCCAGCAATAGGTCTGTGCTAGACAAACCTATCACTCCCCTTCACTAAATAACAGGGATTTAGCTAAGAAAGCCTACTTCCCGACCTTCCAGAGGTCTGACTTTATAAGCCTCTTTAATCAATAAATCAAAATGTACAACAAGAATGATAATGCTGTGCTGGAGCAGACAGCTTTCACTTAATGACTCTACTGACTACTGAGGCCAGGGGGAGGATTTGCAGAGTAACACACCTATGCGCATGCGCACTGATGTCGCATAATAACAGTCAACTGTCACAGCAAAGGTGGTCGGATTTAACCCTTTTATTAGATACTCAACTGTCGCCGATGCTGACGAACGGTATCACATGTCAAGGCGTATGGCTGAAAGCAAAGCACCATGCATATGTCGTACGCGGTTTCTCTTCTCTCCCTTGGATATTTAAAAAACGAGATGACATCAGGCATCTGTTTGAGAGTACAGAAAAAAGCTTTGAGAGAGAGAGAGAAAAAGACCTTCTAGGGACTGGGCTTCAAACATATGAGCATACAAGTGCAGCCACACAGACTCTCACAAAGACGCATAAGGACACACACACACAGATACACAGAGAAGAGCTGAATCTCCCATGTGCGCCACTCAGCAGCCTTCTCTTTGGTCCGTCGGTTGGCAGAAAGAGAGGAAGTTAAGGACCTAGAGCGGCACTGGAAGTGGCTTATAATGAGCCAAGTGAAGAGAGAGGACACTGTGCCTACTGTATCCCAGCCATTTGTGACAGGTTAAGGTTGGGGGTCAAACACACAAACACACACACATACACACGCAAAATGCATGCGCACGTGCAGCCATTCAGCCTTTCAGGGAATCAGTCTTGCTCTGTGAGCATGAAAAGAGCCCAGATGTCAGCGCTCTGCACAGGCTGGCGTTTCTGTTGAAAAGTACTCTGTCTTTCCTTTCTTGCTCTGTGGCACTTTCCTTCCTCATCCTGTTTCACTGCTGAGAATGACCTGGCCAGGCAAACCTATACCTAATGTGCATCCCTGTGGATGGGATCACATGTACCCCTGCCTGCGGGACTGTGCTGTGGCAAACTGTAACCAAACATCAGCAAAAGCAATTTCACCTCCCTCTCTGGGCAGCGGCAATAGCAGCAGAGGCTGGGGACATTAGCCTGATGTTTATCTGGCCACACAGCCCACCGCTAGCCACCAGTCCCCTCTCTCCCTCCCTCTCTCCCTCCCTCTCTCTCTCTCTCTCTCTCTCTCTCTCTGTCTTTCTTCCTCTCTCACTCGCGGTTTGATGCTGAGATATGATTTGGTGAGAGGAGAGGAGTCGAGCATATCGATTCAGCCTCTGCCGCTGTCTCTCTCGATCACTCCAACTCTCTCCACTTTCTCTCCCCTCTATCTGCTTCTTTTCTCTCTCTCTCTAGCATGCAATCATAATAACCCCTCTCTTAGACGCCCAGGCAATAAACCAGGGCCTCCCTTCTTCCTCCGCACATCTCCCACGGCGAGGACAAAACCAATAAAGGGCCAGCTTAATTACAGCTGCTGAGTGCCGCCGACACCCGGGTACGACACCACGGGGCTGCGGGTGGGCTGAACCGTGGGCGAGCTGTGACGGGATATTAGGGAGCAGGAGGAGGGTGCATAAGAAGTATTGAACGTGTAGCCTTAGTCTGCCTCACATCAAGAGAACACTCTTTAGTGCTCACAAAGATGACAAAGAAAGAGGTGACCATTGACTTGAGGCCAGATGAGAAAAATAATAAAAAGAAAGCGCGATGTTCTCTCCTGCCCAAACTGCCACTGATTAGGCGCTCCTTCAGCCGCCAGTCATCTAACTCCCAGCAGCTACAGAGAAGCACCTCAGTCAGCCTGATTTTGCATCCACAATGCTTTAATGTTAAAAGTGTGGAAATAAAAGGCAGGGTATGGCTAGAAGATAAAACACACACTCAGCTGACTCGCTCTGAATGAAGAAGGGTAAGCGGAGAGAGTGTAAATGTGTACACGGGCATCCAGAACAGAGAAGAGTTAATGCAAGGAATGCTTTGGCTCTAATGGGGAAGTATTAAGAAACTATGGTCCATTTTTGGGGCGTGGTTTTGGTCGAAGAACTCCATCATTCAGATGTACTTTCAGTTCACTTAATACCTGAAGGACCTTTAAATTTTAGCTTTAACCAGACTAGCATGCTTTAACAACAATGCCGGAAGACAGAACTGCAGTTCAATATTGCAGGTGTCTTGCTTTCAAGACCGCCCCTCCCCTAGAATCCAACGCCTTGTTTCGTGTTTTTTCTGGGTCTGCGATCTTTCCCTCTCCTTCTTTTCTCTAGTTCTGTCACATCAACATGAATCTGGGGATCCAGAGCTTCCAGTCCCACAAGCTGCAGTCTGCTATGTCTTGCCTTGTCTACAGCTCTGTCACCATGGTGACTGATGCCTGGGTGTTTCTGCCTCCTCTGGTACGTTCTGTCTGCTCCTTGCCATTTTTTTCACTCCCTGCTTTGTTTCTCCACTGAACTCCACACAACACAGTGCTTATTATCAACATGGGCCGACAAGATGCAAGGGCAACAATAAGTGTAAATTGTGCGTCATTACTTAATCATGTTAGAGATGACTGTATTTTATGTTCTTAGTAGGTTTATTTTTCCAAAATAAAACATCCAGCTAGTTTGATCATCCTGACACAATAAGCTGCGCACCTGTTATGTAACGCTGCTTTGCAATCAAATAACAAAGTAAGACTGCACGTGCAGTACTTATTGACATGCCTGCACTTCCTAATTAGCTCAGTCAAGGACTACTACAGGAAAATTAGCTGCTGCAGATGCACCGCTGAAAAGCAAATGAAATTTGGCTCTTAACTGAGCGGGTTCACACCTTCTCAGTGAAATAATTTGGGATGAAACATAAGTTAAATGTAAAGATTCTAGTAATATTTTTTTGTTCCATTCGGGAAAGTTGTGCAAAAGTATTTCAATGGGAAACTGCCATGATATTCATTTTATCCGAATCAGAATACTTTATTAATCCCAAAGGAAATTATATTGGTTAGTCTCCATCTATTGCCAAATAACGTGACAAAATGGTAAATGAGTTGCCCACTAAAACAAGTATGGAACATTTACATGTTGGAAATATTGCCGACCGGGTGTCAGTGGCAGCGAACCACACAATTCCCACAGCTGCAACTGTACATTTAAAGCATTTATCTGGTGAAACAACAGGTACTTGTATGAAGTTATAGGAAATGCAGTGTGTTTGCTCACAGGCTTAACTATACTACTATTATTCGTCAAAAAATGCATGTGTTAAAAGTGGGCAGCGGTTATTTTCAGCATTTTTTTTTGACAGCAAATTAGTTCAAATATTGCAAGTAGGGCCACAAAAGGAGCAGCAACAGTGAGCTGTCAGATGAGCCTCCTCACTGACATAACTGACTACTTTCACCATGCCCTACAGACTCGACCCATCTGCAGTGACAGACAAGAAAGTCTAAATATTACCTGACTTCAGTTTGTTTTGCTGCTGCCAGAATTCAGTGCTCTGTTACCACTACTGGTGTCACCAAATCAGCAGGACCGAAATCGCTGAGACTGCTGCTCTTGGTTTCAAATTCACTAATCCTTTTTCCACGAGTCTTTTGACAATAAAGATACAAATTGTGGACATCCTTTAGCCAATGTAGAAATCATGTATAATATGTTGATACAGGGAAATCAAATATTGATATTTTATTAAATAAATGAAAATAAATAAATAATAAATAAATGGAAATACTCTGTCAACAAGAGGGCTCGTCTCCTGCACAAAACAACCTGAGATAACGTTAGCTGAGCAAGCATCCAATTAACTGTCCCAACTGAAAAACCATGCGACATATAATAATAAGGTCAAGATGGTATTAGTAATTCCCAACTTGACCTCATTCAATCTTCATGGCAACATTTATGGCAGGTTTTAGTGACAGTGTTTGTATGCTTGACAATCTCATTTTACATCAATAAGAAATAACTGAAGAGAGATAACTTCGTCTTATTGGGTGAAACATATTGACAAAGTTTAACTTTGAGGACATAATTTGTGTTTGAAGGAAAGGTGATAACTTGTGTAATATGTTATTGCAACTCTAATTTTATTGCAAAATGTAAAAATATGTGTTAAAAAAGTGTCAAAACATCGTATCAAGGGGGGTCTAGTCCCACCTCTAGAAACACATCGTCATTCTCATCCCGATAACTTTGATATTGATCGACAGAGACAAAACAGCATCATTTCTAATGATGAAAAATTACACCTTATTGTTATGGCAACCCAACTGTTGGAGGGGACGAGAGCAGAGACCGTGATGGGCGTGGGAGAAATCCAGAGAGTTTCCACATCAGACTAACCTTTAGTGTGATGCTGACGGTGCTGGTAATAAGCTGGTTTGCAACGTGCTGCACGTATAGGCTAGAAAATCCACAGCTGCAAATACACCGTCACTGCAGGAGGACAATATACGTGAATGTGGCATGATGTAAACAGCTGTGAGTAAGAGGATGACTCACTGAACTCACACCCCAGATTGTGCGGCACAATCGGAATCATCGAGCAGCAGCCACGTCGATTTCATTTAACATGCTGGATTTGATGCATGGAGATGATTTCATTACATTGCATCTGTGCCGAAAATCAAACGCTCCTGTATACATATCCCACTTATTCTGCATCACACACTTCACAACAGGGGAAAGACTACAAAAACAATCTGGGGAAAGACTACAAAAACTGCACTGTAAAAAAAAAAAAAGAACTCAGTAACATGCCTTCTAATGCTACAAACAAAAGTCCAGCAGACACAATCTGGTCTGAGGTATTCTGGAGAAGAGAAGCACAAAGAGATGCAACACTGGATAGGTTATAAGTGGAAAGCGTGTGTATTAGAGGCGGCAGCGGGGAGGGAGTATGGTTGCAGTTTAAATGTAGTGACCACTCAATTCCAAACCATTCAAGCCTTCTAAGAACAGATCTCACACACCCCATTAGAACCTCTGCTGACGCACACATGCATAATACATGGAAGCTGGATCTAAAAGCATACAGCCCATTAGGAGGCCGAGCCTGTGAAAAGAGTAACAGATGGAGAGGGAGAGAGACTCAAACGGCTGCGATCGAACGGATTGCTAAGCTGGATATCTGCTGATAACAGCACACACTGCTGGTTTAAGGAGTTGTGTTGTTATTATGAGCTTGACCACACTGTGTACAGACAAATTAGCGAACAAAGAGGATGACACCGGCTGTGCTGTCCTGAAAAAGTAACTACGATTAAGAGTCTGTCATGACAGCTTCTTGCCATTGAGAAATACCAGCTGCAAATGTGATCGTTTATCATTAAAAAGACAGCCTGTTTTGGACTGCTTTCGACCACCACCATCCTCAAACTGAAAGGTTTTGCTGAGAAGAAAACAACAACAACAACAACAAAAAGCTTGCAATGGAAAATAAGTTCAATTTAATCAGTAAGATGTAATGCTTGCTGGATCACAGTTTTCAGGCATAGATACCCACCCCCCACCCCCTGTTCCGCCCTTCCGGTGGCTGAGTGTTCTGGCCATGTAATGTGAGGTGGCAGAGAGCCCGGCAAAGCTGTAAATTATTTCTGACGGTAGGGGTGGGGGGACAACAGGGGGAAAGACTCGCAAGTCCCAAGAGACAGACTGTGGATGGTGTGGCGATACGGGGACCTGCGTCTATAGCAAGAAAGAAAAGTAGCCTGTCGGTCCCCCAAGCCTCGACCCTAAAGCTGGAAGTTTACGGCCCTTCTGCAGACTGCATAATGTGTCCAACAGCCATGCCTGGCCAGATGACCAGAGGCCTGTCCGTAGGGTACAGGGCATTTAGCAGACTAATCGTAATATGCTTCGGTGCATCTCTCTCTCTCTTTCTCGTTCTCTTTACACACACACTACGCTCCTTTCTATCTAGCAGCAAATGTAAAATTACAGCAACGCCTGTATGTTGCAGTGACGCTGTACTGGAAAGGTTTTTAAAGCACAGCAAATGTAAGTAATTATTGCTCTGTTAGTCTAAGCATAGATTATTAATTCATCTGCAAAATGCACATGATGTCCATTCTTGCTGCCATTTTGCTGTCAAGTAACTGACACCTTAAAAAAAAAACTTGCCTCCCCCTATACACCTTCAAAAGAACATATAGTGGGCGTGTAGGGGAATTGAGTAGGGGGTGGGGGGGAGTCCCCACTCATCCCCATCACTGGACTCCTAAGATGTACATTAACCCCTCATGATCGTTGCCTCCCTCATGTTCTCCTCTCAGGCAGCAGCAGCAGCAGCAGGGCAAAGACATGCTGCAGCAGCCGTGCGCTGGGCCATAAAGGCGCACGCGCGTATATACATTTACGGTAACCCCCGATGTGGTCACAGTGTGCCTATAAAACTACCAACGTCCAACCGTGCAAGCTTGCGCGCGTGCACGCGCACTGAGCAAAGAGCGGCAGGGACGTTGATCGGCCCCCATCATCCCAGCCAGGAAATATCTGCAGCAGCACTATACTGTAGGCTGTTATTACGCAGGCAGGCTACCGATCAATACATGCACCCCCCCCCCCCCCCCCCCAAAAAAAAAAAAAAAAAAAAAAAAAACTCGCCTGACATACCAACGGGGAAGCCCTCCCTCATAAATCTGGGCATTTCTTTTACAAAGGAATCACTCACCCGATGTTGCTCAGCGCCTGCTCGAACAGCTCCGTCTGCAAGATGTTCTGAGGTGCCGTGAAAGCCCCGTTGAAATGTGATAAAACCGAGCTACAGAACTGACGCAATGTCTCAAACTGCATTTTCCCCCCACCTCGGTTTTCTTTTTATCCTCAGTAAGTGCTCAGCCTTTTCCCTTTTCCCACCATTACATCCCAAAGCCTGCGCTCTCTCCGGACGCCCCCCTTCTAAACATACACCTTGTCAGTTTTTTTCCTTATTATTATTAGTAGTAGTGGTAGTATTAATGTTATCTCCCGGGGGCGCATTAAACGCAAATAAGACGCCGATCAAGTTCCATATTCCTCCTTGCGCTGCTGGTAAAAAAGTGTCCTTAAACGAGACGCATACCGGGTGGGCTCCTTCCGTCATAATGCTTCGGACTTGCAGCGAGAAAAGGGAGGCAGTGCCGGTGCCGGTAACAAGCCTTTTCTTCTTCTCGCGGCAGCGGCAAAAATCTCTTCTCCGTGTGCGGGGAGAGGTGAAGGAGCATCCGGAGGAAAGAAAAAGCGAAGAACCATCCTACACTGCACCTGGCGGCGGCGGTAGCATCCCCGTACCGGCGCATCAGCTGCTGCCTCACATTCAACTCATATTTCCCGTTGCCCATGAAGAGTACACACTTGCCCTGACACGCGCACAGACACGTACGCACGCGCTACCGATACAGTCGCGCGAACTCTTTCGCCATATCTCTCCATTCTGTCTCGCGCACTCTTCGGGACGCGCACAGCGGCAGATAACCGTCAGAATCACGCACGAGGGGGGTGGAAGGGGGCGTGCTAGCGTCACGGCTTTTTGTCTTTCCGACATTCCACATCCGGCTTTGGAATATCAGCGCTACATCAATCAGCAATAAAGTTACTGTGAGGACAAAGCACACAACTAATGAGGGCTTTCCCGAGAGCCTGCTTGTTTATTTATTTATTTAATGCGTTTCATTTCGTCCAGACAGCCAACTGTAAACACTTGAAATTAGCCAAAAAGAACCCAGTTAATTCCAGGCCCTTCTTTAAAGCTGATGCATTTAATGTGGTTACATATTTTTACAAGTCTTCGTGTTTTTCAGAAATCTGTTTGTTTGTACGGGTTTTTTTGTTGTATTTTTTTTTTTAAATTCAGTTTACTTTCCAGAGTTGGAAGAAGTTTAATTTAAGTTAGTTTCAGTCGTAGTTATTATTATTAATAATAATAATAGTAATAATAATAACCATTATCATTATTATTATTTGGTTTTAATGTTCGTAATATTCCAAGTTCACTAAGTCGTTTCAGTTGGCTTAATTGTTTTTTCACATGTCTACTTTTTATTTTTATTTTAGGTTAATAAACCGTTTTTGTTTGGGGTTTTTTTTTACATCTACTTGTGGTTGTTAGTTTAGTTTTAGTAAACTATTATAACCTTACTGAAAGATAAAATATAAATCTGCTATATTTAAAGCAGCGCTTCAGCTGTTAATCAACACAATAAAGTGGCCCTTGTTTAAGCATGAGGCAGTTAATGTATTTATGTAGAATGGTGTTGGCACTGTGATCATGTTAGGATAATAAAGTCCGGAATAAAACAAACATGCAGATGCTATAGTTACCCACATCTATCTAAACTCAAACATATATGAAGTACTATAAATACTAGACTATGAAAATATTAAGCTTAGAGGGATTGCAAATGTTTGTATTATTCCACTGTTCCATGCAAGGGACCAGGTGAGTCAGCATCAAAAACACTCAGTCCTCTTTAGGTTTACCTAAACCCAAAGCCTCATTCGATTATATAAATAAAATTGAACTGAAATGAACTGCTGGGCTCAAAACAAACCCTCTCCTACTTAATACAAATCTAAAAGAAAACATTATATGTTCAAATGAAACTGATGACTAAAACAACAAAAACTATTAACCCTGAACTATCTGTGTCAGCTGTTCTACCATATTATCATTTCACTGCAGAGCTGATCGAGGCCAATGCGGCACGTGCATAAAATAGGACTAGTACTGGTACACAACTTTAAACTGGGACAGACTAGGTTTGACTAAACAATTGTCTCAAGCTTACTATGTAACACACTGGGTTTTGCTGGTTGTTACAGGATGCTCGAGCTAGGTTTATTGTGCTCCTTCCTCTTCTCACATTTTTTTGGCAGGGTGAATGTGCCCGCTGCTGGGTTAAATGTGTTGAAAATACAGAATCTGAAGAAATTCTCTCAGGGAGTACATTCCAGTCCCTGTTTAGGTATGGCGGTTTCATCAGCATCACCCAACACTGCAGCTGTCCTGGCATATTTGTGCGTTCATTCAAATGACACCTTCGAGACCAAGACAAATTGGAAGCCCTCCCAAGTTATTTCTCCTTATAAATAGACCTCCAGCTTTTCCCCCTCCTTTTTTAGCACAACAGATCCAGGAGTTAATTTAAACATTCTTTAAGATTAATGAAAGTGGGTTTCGGTGCTTATGCGGAGGGAGTTCTATTTATACACTCTGTGCTATCCATCATCAGCATTATCCCATGAATTTTCAGACAGCCAGTTTCCTGTTTTGTCACTGCAAATGTAGGCAATGTCAATGCGAGAATTACTCCCTGGTACCATCTCCACCTCTCAAAGCTATGCAATCATTCACGATATAATGGCAAAATCCTCGGCCGGAAACAAAAAGTGATTGAGTGACTGACTGTTTGGAGCAGTCTGAGCAACTCCTGCATTACTTTGCACTGTAAAGCACTGCAGCTTTAATTACAATTTGCAGTTGATTCTCTGCTCTTTTTCTTTTTAAATCATTGGACAGTCTAAGGGAGATTCAACAAGAACACTGTGGCCATCCTTATCTTCCAACTGCATCCAAGCCATCAGGACTGTAGGAAAAAGTCTGATCCCCTGACTAAAGTCTGCTACATTATGTTTGCATGTGTTTCCACAACTACAAGAAGGACATATCCTCTATATAACTACCAAAATACAGCTGACCTGCTGTATAAAACTGTAACCTTGTGTGTTATACATCACTGAATGTGTAACAATGGGTATATCTGATGGAAGATGGGAGAATAACATCATGCCATCACTGTAACAGACTGATGAAGTGGCAGTGTTATGTATCCCATGTCTGAAAAGGCTTCATGTGTCACTCTGCTTGCTCATTGTGTTCTTGTCTATATTTCTGTAGGGTTTGTACCTTACAGTATAAAGTTCCCTGAGATGCACACGGCTATGAATCGGTCCTGTATATAAATATGTAAACTGAACCGATTCAAATTAAACCATAGCACAGTGGCCTCATTACACAGTGAAAGCTCTAACAGGACACTCGTGTATTTCCAACTGACTTGCAGGGCAGATGTGTTAAATGGACTTCACGTATGAAATTTTTAGTGGATTCTGAGGACTGTGTTTTGAGACATGTTGTAACCAGAGTTGTGCAGGTTGTTTTGTCTCTGTGCTACACAGGTCAGCGTAACTGTACTTTGCTGGCATGTAACACAGATGCACATAAATTACTCTGGGCTAACTCTGTATAACTCTCCAATTAGATCCAGGCTATCCACTGAGTGTGCGCTCCACAACATGGCTAAGTATACAGCCTGCATTTCCCATCTTTCCTATAAAGAAGCATGGAGAGGAAGAACAGACAGAGAGAGACAAGGGGGCAACTGTTAGTCTGTGAGCTATAAGGTTGCTGTGGCACACCAAGGGTTGTGGAAAACAAAGCCTTACGCTGAACAAATGCTGAGTTACCTTACATCTGAGAAGGAGCAAAGACGGACACGAGAGGGTTTTTTTGTTGTTGTTTTATTTCAAGGGCTCTGCTGAGAAATTCCAGAGAGTGTACAGATCCTGACTATAAGCGTCCATCCAACCTTTAGAAGAATAAAGAGCAAGGAGCCCCCATGTGGACATCAAAGTAACTACTTTACTTGACACCAGCATCAAGAAAAAGGCAACCGGATATGGGATTCACAAACACAGCGTGTCAGTGTTGTCAGCATGTGAGAGTGTTGCACTCAGAGGGAGCGCTTAGTGCATATGACAAAAGAAACACAGTGTTCTGCATTGTAATTAGCCCACTCTTGCTTTTCGAATAAAAACAAACAAACAAAAAAACCCATCCTATTAATACTTTATTTACTGCAGTGGCCGAGCTGGCCTACAAACAGGACTAATTACTAAATAGGACCGCTGCAGTGAAAAAGTGCGCTTTTGTCTCAAAAACAGAGATAGTACTAATCACTTCACACACACCTCACCTGCCTGTTTCCCATTGCAGCTGAATCAGAGTTTCAACCATCTGTGATCATGTGTGCCACTGTGGTGTATGTGTGTGCATGCATGCATGTGTGTGTAATGAAGAAAGAATGAGTGGGTGGATGACTGTAGTAGAATAGCTGAGTTAGTGCCAGTTAGATACAGTATATGTCTCCCTGTGTCGTTTATAGGTCTCATGGGTTCCATGTAGAAGAAGCTTATATGGATTCTTATGGCAGGCTTGCATGTCTGTTCCTTCTACAGCAACACAGAGCAGCGGTAATATTAAAAGGCTTTCTGCTGTTAGATGAACCACCTTTATGAAGCTCTTGTCTGTAACTTAGACCGTGCATGCAGCGCATGCTTGCTTGTTTGTTGTTGTTTTTCACAAACAGAAGTGAGGTGTGCATGTGTGGGGCTCGTGTACCTTAGCCCTGAACCGTTGTCAAGGGACGCCTGTCTGGGCAGGAGCCCGCCGTGAGGTCTGTTTCTGTCTGACGCTGGTGTCAAGTCTCCTGAGGCTCCCTGGTAGGGGTATAGGGACGGGTCCTGCAGTTTGGCCTTCTTCCCCTGTGGCCCACCCTCAAACACACCCCGCGCTTGATCAGGCCCCGAGCCGTAGAACCATGCCCCCGATTTGGTGAGGATTTCTTGTTGTTTTCGGCACAAGTTGCATACCCACATAACCTGCAGGCAAGAGAAGGGGAACAGTTAGTTCAACTGAAGAGGCGGTGGCAGCCTTATAAAACCTAAGATGAGCTGCAATGGAGTAATTTGTGTATTTGTTATCTAAAGCTGTAACATGACTATGAGGCATATTGTTGTTGCTGGGTGAACAAAAAAACCCAAAAAGATCTCTCAAGGTGTTTGACAATCAGGAATCAGGAAGAGAACTTTTATGAAAGTGAGTAAAATGAGTGTTTTCACCCCTGCAGCGACAATATTCATAAACACTACTCACAATTCATGGTGATGAGGTGAATGATGAAATATTAGACACATGCAGCAGCCTTTTAAATCAGTGAAAGGTAAAGTGACATGAGTGCAGATTTTTTTTTTATTGCTGCTCTACATTTTGAGCCTGTGCGTCCATCCTCTACAGTAGTTTTAGTGCAAATACAGCCGACTAACAGCAGAGGCTACATCATAGTGAATGTTACGCATATTTTGCTAATATATTTTAAAGGGAATGGCAATAATTTTTTTCTGTGTTGTGTCATCCTGGGTAAATAAAATAATGTTTATTTATTGGTATAGCTGGATTGTCAGTGGACAGTAATATCACTCGGGTGACCACACCTCTCTCATTGAGTAAAATTTGAGAAGAGTAAGACCTTACTAAATGACTGGCAGGCCAGACAGCCAGTTGGGGGTGGCAAAGAGCCACTGCAGCACCCCACCCCCGACCCACACCACACATCGTGCTTTTACAGTCCCAGTGCTGAGTCAGTGCATTACCGTTATTAGTATAAGCGGGTGCTGAATTGACCGAAATGTTATGTCTACATTAACTGAACTTGTTTAAACTGCGCCCGCCTGTACGGCAACTGTCAGAACAGGTTCAAAGGCTTGATCTGTACCACAGCTCCAAACTGCTTATCTCAGCCGCTGGTTCGAAACGAAATACAGAGAGACGCAGAGTTGGGTCTCTCCACCTCCGTGGCAGAAATCTAACAAATTATTATAGTTGGTAACAACCCAAAACATCCTATGCAACCTTTGCACTAACACACAGACCAAGAAAGTTTTTCTGGGTGGGACAGAGAGAAAACAAAAGCTGTCATCAAGTTACACAGTCAATCATTCAGTTTTATAAATTGTCACACTGTTATATCACAACACCCTGGGTGCAGTTGAACAGTAAAGAAAAAGCCTCGTATAAGACCTCCTGTGTCTTTTCCTAAGCAATATATGAAATTCCCCTCTCGCCCATCCGGGCGGTCTTTATCCTTCGAGCTCGGGTCCTCTACAAGAGGCCTGGGAGCTTGAGGGCCCTAGGACTGCGCTCTTCTGGACAGAGATCTCCGATGTTGTTCCTGGGATCTGCTGGAGCCACTCGCCTAGCTTGGGGGTCACTGCACCGTGCGCTCTGATTACCACTGGGACCATTGTTACCTTCACGCTCCACATCTTCTCGAGTTCTTCTCTGAGCCCTTGGTATTTCTCCAGCTTCTCGTGTTCCTTCTTCCAGATGTTGCTGTCATTTGGTATCACTACATCTATCACTACGGCTGTCTTCCTCTGCCTGTCTACCACTACTATGTCCGGTTGGTTAGCCATCACCATTTTGTCCGTCTGTATCTGGAAGTCCGACAGGATCTTAGCTCAGTCATTCTCCACCACCCTAGGGGGCATCTCCCATTTTGACTTCGGGACTTCCAGGCCTTGTCGGCACAGATGTTTCTGTATACTCTGCCGACCACTTGGTTATGCCGTTCCATGTATGCCCTGCCTGCTAGCATCTTGCACCCTGCTGTTATGTGCAGGATTGTCTCAGGGGCATCTTTACACAGCCTGCACCTGAGGTCTTGCCTGGTGTGATAGACCCCAGAACTATTGATCTTGTGCTTAGAGCTTGTTCCTGTGCTGCCATGATTATGTCCATAGTAATGCATTCACATCATCTAGTAGACCTTCAGAGGATACTTCACGTAATCTTGATAACCGGCTATGGAGGGATTATGTTTCAAGGTCAGTTCCTTCTTCCATTGCATATATATGTATAGAGAGAGAGAGATGCTACACGACTGAAACACACAAGAAACACCTCACAAAAAAAGAGAACATCAGCCTTTTTTTTAAACACAGGTTAATGTCACAATAATGAAGGATCTGCATTATATTTCATAGGTCAAAGGAAGCTCAGCATCTACACATCTACACAGTATGTACTGGTCTATGTTCTAGTGACACACGAGGTATTTATGACCTCCTATCAGTGTTACAGATGACTTAGAACTCTGGTCACACACAATGGAAGCAGCGAGGCTACACACTGTGCTTTATGTGTCCCAGAGGACAGGAGCCAATCAGACCACAACTTCCTTTATTTATCCAGTGCCACTGTGACAGCTCTGCAGCAAACCAGGGGTCACTGTAGAAGACCCAGCTGTCACCTTACTCCTAATCAACGCCACATTACCTCCTGTATTTGATTTAACTAACATTGGGAATTGTAACTAAATCATGGGAAGTTATCTCAACGTGGAAGTCTCCAATCACACAAAGGAGTCTGTTTTTTTTTTGGTTTTTTTTGCTTCAGGTAACAGTGCTCTGCAGTAATCAAGGCAGAGCAGCGTATGTCAGCACCTTCAGTATGTCTGCTGACAAAACACATGTGCGCACACATTACTAAACACCAGGAGACCCCAAAGGCTGCAGCTATTCCACCAAAGACTAGTTAAATCCCACATATCAATCATCACCGACAAAGACAAATACAAAAAGGCTATTAATGATAATCTAGGTATAATTTATATGATTCTTTCAGAGTTTTGTTTTTCTCAGCCAAACAATTTTTTTGTGTGTAGACGAGTGGATTAAGCTTACTCATGGAGAAATGTGTGGGTATCTACACTAATAAAGTAACTACCTACATTAGAGCATGTAGGATCATGGGAAAAAATGTTTTACCTGGTTAATTACCTGAAATCTGCCCTTTCCACTGCTGTAGCCAATGACCTACATATTTACTCCTCCAAACTGCAATTAACAGGGAGTCAGTTACTGTGCACCTCCCCAGTCTGCCAATAATAATTAACCATATTCTCAGTCCTTGGACTGCACATGTCAAGCTCTTTTATCTCATCAGCGAAATACCTGATAGCCTATTAGTATTCCAAAAACACAGGCCAAAAAAACAAAACTGCATGGGTCCAGAAAATGTTGCACACACCGAGCTTCAGACATCAATACTTGGATTTGATTTGCACTTTGGATCTGAGTCAGAATAAAAATTGAGGGTTATAAAGTCTATAAGACAGGAGGAGGGGAAAAACCTCCACAGGCTGAATCTACAATATCTAAAAAACACTGAATGAAATTAAATGAAATTATGTAGTGACACTGATGACATTTTCTGTGGTTGCCTAAATGTTTCACAGAGGTTATAGATGGGCTTGAGAGACTAGTGAGTGCTACCTGGTTTAGCAGTTCAAAGACTTCTGAGCTAAGGATACAAAATTTCTCAAATTCAACCCAAAAATAAGAAATCTGCTGAAACTTTGACGGTAGAGATAAGATCTCATGCTGTAGCACAGTACTAGATGTGTGACAGTAACGGAAGCACGTTGGTTTGTCTTTAGTCACACTGGCAGACACCACACAGCATAAGGCTGCTAACAGTCCATCCAGGGATGCAATCCAAAGACAGATTGAGCTCAACCCACACTGACAGGAAACTATTATAACCTCCATTCATTTGCAGAGAACATTGACAAAAAGACTCCACAGTAGATGAATGCATTCACAATGACACACACACACACTGGTCAAGCAGCTGTAACAGCCCCAGGTATTTTCACTATCACTGCAGCCATTCTGCTCCAGACTCTCAAACACACGCGCTTCCCTTTGGCTCAACTCTTCACGGCTGAGCGCAGGCAGCGGGTTTGGGGGCTGTGGCCCTCAGGCAGGACCATTTCTCTCTGTGTTTGCACATTTCATAGTCATTGAACCTGCAGTTAAAAATAGAAAAATAAATTTTTTTTTAAAAAAATAAAGCGCTACCACCCTGTCCAAAACACCTGGAAGATAGATACTCTATTCAACCTGCTATAGGCTGCTTACTGAGGCAGTGAATTAAGGGAAATACACACCACATGCCACAGGATCAATAAATAATTTCCTTTCCAATACTTTCTCATCAGACCAAAGGTTTGTTTTTTAGGGTAGCAGCAAATATCATCTTCCAAAAAAAGTGGGTGTGTTCTTGGGGAATTGGCAGTGCACATTCACATATGTCTTTGAAGGAGAGGTTATCTTTGACACCCCCCCCCCCTTTTTTTTTCTTCTGTGAATAAGCCAACAAGTAAAGACAACAACATGTATCCATCAGCAATGTCCATTACATATTAAACACTGTTGTGCATGCTCCATTCAATTTTTTCCTGAAAGAGACATCCCCTCACAAAGCTGCTGGATCTGCAGTAAGCAGAGAGCACCGAGCTCTCTCTTGTGGCCGTTAAATGACACTGCAACATTATTTAACACTCCAGAGTGAATCAGCAGTATCCTTCCAGGCAAAAAACAAGAAAAGCAGAAAGCCAGCTCCAGCGTTAAATGACACTTTTAGATTCATTCATTTTACACTCATTCATCCGTAACATCGTCACAGGATGCTATTTCAAATCGAGATGAGGAGCTTCTGGTGACATCTGTGCCACATTCATTTGTTTAACAGTTATAAAGAAACCCTGCTGAGTGTCCGTGCCACGATTCCAACTGAAGATTGCATTTGGAGGTTTTCTGTGAAATTTGTTGCATATCAGCTGCCCAATAGAGACAAAAATAAGCTCATCTACAGCTAAAGCAGCAACAAGCTGCAATATTGATGGGGCAGTAAATGAACTGTCATAGGTATCATATTGCATCCCTGTTTCCCTGCTTCACCTGAACTGGGGTGAACTGAACCGCTCATTAAAGACTCATTGTTTGGGTAGTGAAGTGTTCCTCAGAACATCCTGACCTGGACAGAGTCCAGCTTAAGCACACGGGCATCACAAAGTATCCAGCTGCAGTCCAGAGTGGATGAGATCTGAACACTTTGGCCTTATGAAAGGGAACAGAATGCACCAGGAGGGTAACATAGCATGTTTCAGCAGAGGTTATCACCCAATATTTCCCTTATTACATCCTATTAAAGATGCATATTCAGTTTGAGGAGTTTTGAGGCACTTCTCTAGAATGAAAGGTTTACAGGGTGTCATTATTATTTTTGTTGTTTTGTAAGTGTGTATTCCAGCCAATACTAACGCAAGGAGAGCGCCTACATTCACATGCCCTAACACTGGCTGCACGTGGTGAATTACATTTTAATGAGCTTCTAATTTTAGTGTTGCGCGGCAGTAATAATAATAGACTTGATGAATATTTATGCTCCTTGTTTGAAGTTCAAGAGACACAAGAAAGAGGAGGGGACTGCTGTGGAAAACCAGTGTATGGATTCACACAAAAATGGCTGATGCCTGTCAGACCCACAGCCCCTTCAGCCTCTCTGTGACCCAAATAAACGTGTTAAAAACGGGGGGTTTTGTTTTTTGACTGGCACTGCGCGCTCAGTGGAGACAAACACATGCAGTACTGTCGGTAGGATAAAAGGAATCTGATTTGGGATTTTCTGAAAAGAAATTGCTGCAACACATGCTGTGTTCGGCCAGAGTGCTGAACTGAAACGGCCACCTTTATGGCAAACAAAATGACCAGTGGTTAAAAAAAAAAAACAGCAAAAAACAAACAAACAAACAAAACCGCGATGTTGTCACTCTGAAGCTCGTTCAGCTTACCCATGATGCCGCTGAGACAAAGATAGCCGTCTCTCCAAGTCATTCCAATAACGTGCTGAGGACCGTCAGAGGCTTCTGCTCCTGAAAGCCAAGAAGCGATTCCGACCTTCAGCACCGCGGACAGCTCCGAGCGCTGACACCGGGTTGCCTGCCTGTCTGCCGGACAGCAGCTGCTGAAAACACCGTGAAGATAACACCGGGGGGATCAACCGGCCACATCCGATCCAAGAAAACCGACCAACGAAGCCTTATTCCCTTAATTCTTTCCAACAAAGCGATAACGGACTGCACAGAAGCCTCAATTCCTCAATTCCTGCTTGTGCCGTTATACTGGATCCATCCGTGCAAACAGTCCCGGACTGAATGTCAGCAGCGTCTCTCCGAGAAAAAACAAAACATAAAAAAAACCCCAAAACCCAAACATGTGAGGTGAGCAGTAACGCGTCAAATCACGCTGTGTGAGTTCATCTGGAACAGAGAGTCAGAGCTCTGCTGGACCTAAAAGAGCTGATTACATATGCGACGCGTCCCAGCTCTGCTCCCACACTCCGGCAGACAACGGACAACAGCTACAGCCGCTGTTCCCCCCTCCCGCAGTTAGCGTTCACAGGAACACTAGAGTCTGTGCTGGAAATGCACCCAGAGCCTCCGCAAAGAGACTGGAAAACAAACGCGTCATCGTGCATTTGCCCTCGTGTCACACTGCCGCTGGACCAGGAGTCGCAAAATGTTGAACCCACGCGAGGAGAAAAAGCAAAAACAAAAAACAAAAAACAAGCGAAACAGCGATAAAATCACTTGAGGAACTGAGCCGGGTGATGAGGTGTCGTCAGTCTATACCAAGCTTCTACCCTCATGTGAAATCTGCCCCCCCCCCCCCCTCCCATAACATGTGCAAGCAGCATTTTGTCTACTATGAAAGAAAGCACAGAAACGTCCTTGTACAGCTACATTTGGAGAGAAAAAAATGACGAGATGTGCATTTTTCATGCTTTCTATCACAGATATATATATAGCTGAGGTAAATGTATAATTAGCCAGGTTACAAAGCTCTGCAGGTTCAGTCATAAATAGGTGGCATCAGTATCACAGCATAGAGCTGAAAAAACGCATCTGTGCGTCAGTTATGTCATATTTCAAGACGTTGGAACACATTTATTAAAGGGATTTCTAACTGCATTACTACTGTAACATCACGTGCATGCTCAGCACATATGAAAAAGGTGCATCTCTATGAAATCAGAAAACAGTTAGTAGTACACCATCAAGGAGCATTGTTCTAATGGTGAAAGCAATTTCACTGGTGCCATTTATAGAGTCATAATTTTTCTTTGATTCATTACATTTTTTTTAAAAAGGAAATAGAATCCAACAAAGTAGCGTCGTCCTTGCGCTTCTATTTTATAGCAGGAATGTCGAGGGTCCAGGAAGCACATGTAACATCTTCAAGAGTTGCTTTAATCGCAAATGAGTTCCTCCCCAGAGACTGTTGATTCCTCAGGCCCTTTTTGAAGCCACATCAGAGGAAATTGGTGGGGGTGCTCTACCGCTACAAGCAGGGACTCTGAAGACTTCACAACACTGACACACAGTTTATCTATATCAAAGGCATTTCCAATTTTGAGAACAGAAAAAAAAAGAAGAAGAGAAAAAAAAGAAAGTTGCTCGGAAGTTTTTTTTGCTTGAAGTAGAGGCTAAGCTACCTGGCACGATTGCTGAGCAGTGATTATTATCAACACACACTCTTATCACTGTTTTTACATCTATTATTCAGCTTGTTGCGATAAGATAAAGCGATTAATGTGGCTACACTACAAGAGTCATAGAGTCAATTGAGCTTTTCAGGGTTAGTGAGCAGAAAACCTCCATCTCGCCTAAACTTCTTTACCAGCTGTTTTAACTCTCGGTCCCTCTACGCTATATCATATTCTAGCGTGTCATATCTCTTCTTGCTGTTCCCGGCATAGACACTTGTAAATATTCAATGGCGTTTCACAGAACAAGATCTCTCTCGCCACTGCTGTCACCATCTGCGAGAGAGGGAAAGAGTAGACGGATGGAAAAAGGGCAGATTTCACCACCCCCGCCGCCACCACCTCTTTCACTGACACACAAGCTTAGACACCAGACCGTCAAGGCACGCCGCAATGTGTCCCTTTGTTCGCGCGGGAGTAATCAAAGCTTCTGTCCATCAGTTCAATATGACAATAGTGATCAACTAATGCCCTGAGTGGTCTTTTGTATTGGTTTGTGTTGTGGAGGTAGCACACACCAACATCAAAAACTGAAAAACGCCTCTTTGCTTTTTCACACTCATCACCTCTGTTTCTTATTTTTATGCTGACCCTCTGACCGACCCTGTCAGCTGAACTTCTGCTTCCTGCCATAAATGCTTACTTTGCTCCCCTGCTGCAGACGAGCGTTGCAACACATTTCACATGCAGATCTGCAAAAAAATATTCAAAAGTATGACAGCACTGCCAAGCACTGTGATAGTGATGTTACTGAGAGCAGCAAGAGGAGACATATATTTTCACCTGCACTGGGATCAAGTGTTTATGTCAGTGCATATAGACATACATTACTTTAGAATGTCCTATCATTACAAAATGATTCAGTTCTTTTTGGTGTAACACTCCCATACTCATGGTCTGTATGGAGAAGTGACCTTGTACACCAGGACACTGGGGCATCACCAGATAAATAGCTGGCACTGGATAAGAGGCACATCACATGGTCTAGCTGCCATTGCCCTGACTGTCTATCACCAGCCTGCTGCCACTGTTATTACTCAACACCATCTGTACAACATGGTAACCGATCTCTCAGCTATTATCTAGCAGTGAACAATGGAAGCCCTTACAAATGGGGGTCTTGGCATTATAGGGAGCAGCTGGACAGATGTCGCTCTGTGTTTCTGCTGAGCCTGTTGGTATGCAGTGTCCTCCACAGCCTGCAGTCTGTCACTTTAACGGCTAAACACGGGAAGGCGAGCACTAAGAGAACTCTGGGAAATGCATGTTATACATATACAGGGAGTGCAGAATTATTAGGCAAGTTGTATTTTTGAGGAATAATTTGATTATTGAACAACAACCATGTTCTCAATGAACCCAAAAAACTCATTAATATCAAAGCTGAATGTTTTTGGAAGTAGTTTTTAGTTTGTTTTTAGTTTTAGCTATTTTAGGGGGATATCTGTGTGTGCAGGTGACTATTACTGTGCATAATTAGTAGGCAACTTAACAAAAAACAAATATACACCCATTTCAATTATTTATTTTTACCAGTGACACCAATATAACATCTCCACATTCACAAATATACATTTCTGACATTCAAAAACAAAACAAAAAAAAATCAGCGACCAATATAGCCACCTTTCTTTGCAAGGACACTCAAAAGCCTGCCATCCATGGATTCTGTCAGTGTTTTGATCTGTTCACCATCAACATTGCGTGCAGCAGCAACCACAGCCTCCCAGACACTGTTCAGAGAGGTGTACTGTTTTCCCTCCTTGTAAATCTCACATTTGATGATGGACCACAGGTTCTCAATGGGGTTCAGATCAGGTGAACAAGGAGGCCATGTCATTAGTTTTTCTTCTTTTATACCCTTTCTTGCCAGCCACGCTGTGGAGTACTTGGACGCGTGTGATGGAGCATTGTCCTGCATGAAAATCATGTTTTTCTTGAAGGATGCAGACTTCTTCCTGTACCACTGCTTGAAGAAGGTGTCTTCCAGAAACTGGCAGTAGGACTGGGAGTTGAGCTTGACTCCATCCTCAACCCGAAAAGGTCCCACAAGCTCATCTTTGATGATACCAGCCCAAACCAGTACTCCACCTCCACCTTGCTGGCGTCTGAGTCGGACTGGAGCTCTCTGCCCTTTACCAATCCAGCCACGGGCCCATCCATCTGGCCCATCAAGACTCACTCTCATTTCATCAGTCCATAAAACCTTAGAAAAATCAGTCTTGAGATATTTCTTGGCCCAGTCTTGACGTTTCAGCTTGTGTGTCTTGTTCAGTGGTGGTCGTCTTTCAGCCTTTCTTACCTTGGCCATGTGTCTGAGTATTGCACACCTTGTGCTTTTGGGCACTCCAGTGATGTTGCAGCTCTGAAATATGGCCAAACTGGTGGCAAGTGGCATCTTGGCAGCTGCACGCTTGACTTTTCTCAGTTCATGGGCAGTTATTTTGCGCCTTAGTTTTTCCACACGCTTCTTGCGACCCTGTTGACTATTTTGAATGAAACGCTTGATTGTTCGATGATCACGCTTCAGAAGCTTTGCAATTTTGAGACTGCTGCATCCCTCTGCAAGATATCTCACTATTTTTGACTTTTCTGAGCCTGTCAAGTCCTTCTTTTGACCCATTTTGCCAAAGGAAAGGAAGTTGCCTAATAATTATGCACACCTGATATAGGGTGTTGATGCCATTAGACCACACCCCTTCTCATTACAGAGATGCACATCACCTAATATGCTTAATTGGTAGTAGGCTTTCGAGCCTATACAGCTTGGAGTAAGACAACATGCATGAAGAGGATGATGTGGACAAAATACTCATTTGCCTAATAATTCTGCACTCCCTGTATACATGTACACTGATATGGCCTCCTGTTGTGCATTGACCTGCCCGGCGATGGTGTACATCTTTAGTTCATTACACACTTACAGATTATTGCCAAATGTAAATCTATAGTGTTGTGCGCTACATCATGTGGAAGATTACATATTGGGAATGATGCGGGAACATTGAGGCTAGGCATGGTATTTTATGAGCAAAAAATAAATAAATTCAAAAACAGTCGCCAACTTAGAAAAGTTACCTGTTTTATTTAATTCAAATTATTTTAATCAAAATATTAAAATACAGGTCAGGTCTAATTTGAATGTCAATATTAAGCTTGAAAGGACACTCCTGTATTAAATATTATACCTATATAAAGTCTACGCCTTAGAAATAACACATTATTATTTATTTATTTTTAAAGATGATGTGTTATGCTTTTTCTGAAATGTTTTTCCTTTATATAAGGTGGGGTGACTGTGGCTCAGGATGTAGACCAGGTCAGAAATTAATCGTGAAGGTTGGGAGTTTGATTCCCTGCTCCCATGCATGCCAAAGGTAATGTGAGTTGAGTGTGTGTGCAAATGGGTGAATGAGACATAAAGAAAGCACTTTTAATGCTCAAATTGAGTAGAAACTTGCTATACAAGAACCAGTAAATTTACCAATGTTACAATGGTACATGCTCACATTAAACATGGTCAAAATTTAATTAATGACACTGAATGTGTAAGCAAGATAGAGGTGGGCAGATCGATTCAAATATCGATAGTATCAATACCAATGCTAATATTGCTAGTATCGGCTCGATACTACGAGATGATAGGATTGATGCTTTGTTTCTATCGTCTAAGTTAGCTGCCTTTATAGGTTGAAGTACTAGTACTTGCACTGGTATCAACATCAGCAAATCAGAAGAATGTTGGCTTAAAAGCAAGGAGCTAAGAAATGGCTCTTTCAGACAAAGGATGAACTGGAGGTTTACACCAAACCTCGTGCAAAATAAAATAAGGATTGTTTTCAACTGCAATCCAAGAATAAAAATATAAAATTTTAAAATGATCATATTTAGCTGATTATTTGAAAACAAGCCTGCTGTCAGTACCCCTGCTCTATTCTGTCTTTCAAGACTGCAGTCTTTGTATTGTCCTAGTGTAAAATGGCTCTCTCTGTGTATGTATGTATGTATGTGTACATGACTCACAGATGAAACTAATCAGCACCTCTCATGCTCACTTCCCATCTGTCTTGGCTGCTGTATGTGTATTTATGCATATCTCAGCATTTTATGAACCATGATTGTGTTCAGACAGTCCCAAGAAACACAAAAAAATAATTTGCTAACCACTTTGTCCTCCTGTTGCAGTTCCATGAGAGCAGGAATGCAGCAGAAAGAAATAAAGAGGGGAGACAGATTAGAGGGGAGAGGGGGCAGGAAAGATGGGGGAGAGAGAGAGAGAGATTGTGAGTGGCATTAGTAGGTCCTCGTAGCACTGTCACATACTCGATCAGCACATTTTTGAACGGCATCAAATAAAAACACACATTTAAAAGGCCTAAAAGCTTTAGCATAGTCTTGTACAGTGGTTAGCTGGGCATCGAAGTGCCACATTATACGAGAGCAGTCATCGGGCTCCTCTATGAGATAAGAAAAAGGAGGGACAGCTCCCTCGAGTGGTCAAATGGAAGAGCTGTACGTTAACGTGTAAACGTCTATAGCTGTGAATGAACACATCAGAGAAAGAAGAATTATAAACGAAGGCATGTGACTGGAGTACACGATCATGATCTGAAAAACATTAGTTGCCATTAGAGACACTGCTGGCTCAATCGCCGTGACTATGATTTTACAGCAAACTTTCATAACCTTGTATTAAATACAAACATATGAAAAAAAAAAAAAAAAAACCCACATTGCCTGGGTGGGGCATCAGCACATGTGGGAGTGTGTGTCTTTAATACCAACCACGGCATTACCTTATTTGACCGCAGAGACACTCGTCCTCCGCACCGAGCACAGAATTTCGTTTGGCAATATGAACAGAGGTGGCCACAGCCATCGGCAAACTTGGTTTTGTGGCAGATCCCGCAGGTTGGGGCTTCGCTCTTCTGGTCCTGACCCTGCTTTGTCTCCTCCCCCATCTTCTTAACCTGGTCCTTATATGACTCAAACTGCTGGTGCAATTTTCTGCAAGCAAATGGGAAGGGCAGAGGTTAATAAAAAAAAAAAGGAGATACGGATTGGTGACCAATTAAAAAATTGAACATCGGTATATCATTGATTTTTTTTTACTCATACAGCCTTTTTTTTTGTACTCCAGAAGTGCTATGTCTTATTCAGGATGAGTGGGAAAAAATGCTACAAACAAACTATTATTATGGATTAGATAAGTCTGAATGATCAATCTTGACATAGAGTATATATAACAAAGGCCGTAAGTATCGCACTGTTAGAGTGTCCAGTGCACACTTGTGGCAGTGTGGGAGACTCGTTTCACACTGGAATTATCCTTGTTGGATGACTCGTGGCTTGAGTCCTTTTCTCCAAATCACACTTCCACAAAAAGCTTCTGCTGTCAGCTGACTAAGTGATATACCCTCAGACGTATGCAGTGTGTTAGATTTTGAAAGGAAAAGCAGACGCCATGACCTCAGTAGCTTCAAAGCTGAGCTCCTCCTTTGATATCGCGCTTCGCCTAAAACACGGTGGGGGTGGGTATCAAATTTGCTTTGCAACTTTAAGAACATCACTTAATTCCACTTTCTCAGGTTCCATTGCGTTTAATGAATCATTTGCACCTGTGTTTCTATATCAGGACCGTTGTAAGGTGAGACCGAGCACACCTCGGAGCCATACTGTTAGATAATCATCTTCCAGATACACACAGTTATTACTGCTCTGGTGTATTATGCTCAGGCAATCATTTGTCATTGCTACTGCCTCTATTGTGTTACTCCTTGTGTCCTATAGATGGCCTCCTACTGGTACATTACATCTGATCTTATACAGTGGCTGCTTAACTCCTAACAAGTCCTCAGAGGCTCCTAAAAAAGCACGGGCTCTTCACATGCATTTTGTATGACACATGTCAATTGAGCGTCTCCTTGGAAACTAAACACTGGGCTGACTTCATAATATGGCGATTAGAATTGGTTTCAGCCCACATATCCCCTGCAACATTCATTAGCGCTTGTGAATTATTGAGCAGAGCTATCCTTTTACCACATACAGCTCTGCATTTGAGATAAACGTGTTTCCTTTGCTCACAACTAGACCTTTAGAGCCCAAACGTAAGGTCCACACACGCCACTTCGAGTCTATGTGTGGGTGTGTGGTAATGTGCACAAGTAACTGTGCCATCTGAACATTAGATCGAGTGCCACAGGCATGCCCCACGTTGTACCCACCGAGGGATTAAAGGGCTAATTGTGTCAGAGCCTTTTGTGTTTACCAGCAGAGATTAGTGTGTACCCTTGTTTAACAGATCCCACCAAATCTCATTTACTGACAGAGGGGCTGATAACAGATTGATCAAGAATATGATACAAGAGGTAAAGACTAGTCTCCCAGGATAAAGGAAATAAGAGTACAAACAATTGTGTTTTTTCTCACTTATCTCCCCTTACAGTCAAGCATTTAGAGAAATATGCGCCAGACAAGGTCACTTACACAGACCACTTCTAACAGTCACTCAAACCTTTTTGGTGGGACAAAAAAAGAGTTGCTGATGCAAATCTGTCACTAAAACAGATAACACATAGCAAGAATAACCTGTTTAAGCAGGGTAAAGCGTATACTGCATACAAAGTCAAGGTCATAAAGAGTAATGCAACTTTCATAAGTTTGCCTCTCTACACCAGAACAGTGAAGACATTTAGCTTTAAACCAAGAGTTATCCAAAATATAGCATTATCTGTTATGACTTACAGTTGATTAATGACCTGTTTCATTGCCAGGTGTGCAATCGTGTTCAGGGCAGATTAAGGAGAGTAAAGTTCTATGTGGTCCAAAGATGCGGCAATTCAATTGAACAAGGTCACTGTAAGGTGTAAAAAACAAGCAGTCCTAGGAGAGGCCAGGTCAGCATTCTGGTACGTTCCTTGGAAACAAGGAATGGACTGAGGAGACTAAGTAACATCAAGAAACAAGATAAGTTAAGAGCAATTAAAATGTATGTGATAGCCAATACAAAGAGTCTGTAACCTGCTGTGAGCCCAACTGAGCATGTGTTGTATTTACTTAACACAAAACTAAAGCCAAACTAGCAGTAACTGATGGTGGCTGTAAAACAGACTTCAGAGTCCATCACTGCAAATGACTTGCATCCAAGTATTAAAGATATTTTAGATGGTAGTAATTATATTTGTCAAATAACTTTGAACCTTTAAAAACTGGAATCACTATGTCTAGACTTGGTGGTAACTAACAACTTGTAAATGCAATATTATGATTCCTTAAATCAAAGCTGAAAGTCTATACTTTAATTAGAAGTTGATAACTTTAGTCAAAATCAAATACAGTGGTGTAGAAGGGAACAATTAGGAGTTTACTGTCAGTGTCCAAATGCATCTTGCTGTATAAATGAAATATCCCAAAAGTAAAGAGACAACTATCCCAGACTAATCAAATGCAGGAAATAAGTTACTGAGTAAAACAGAATAAATGTACAGTCAGAGTAGAATCCCATGGCAGCCAACAGCTGGTACACAGTACCCATTCTTGCTTATCCAGTCAGACTCGGTCAAATATAGGTGATGCTGCTGACGAGTAATCATACGCTACTCATTGTCCCATCCCAAGCTAGCGTGTCGGAGCTCTCTTACCTCTCTGCCACACCAGAGCAGCTATAAGCAGCCGTAACACGAAACTCTCGCTTGGACGTATGACAGAGTCTGCATATCAACACCAAGCCTGAGCTACAAGCTCTCTACAGGGCTTGGGATTCCTCTTTTGTCACACACCACTGGAGCTGAATCCTAACTTCCTGGTGTCTTTATTATGCCATGCTGACCCTAAAACATCAGCAGCGAGTCTATTAATTGATTTATTGATTACTGATTAATTGATTGATTTCTACAAGATGAAGCAACTTACTAGGTGCAAATCAGATTGTCCAAATATCACAATTCTGTCTTGAGTTTGACTTTAAACTCTAGTTTAATTGCTTTATTGGCAGAAGAAGAATTGAGCTGACAAGTCTGCAGTGTCAGATTTTCACAAACTTTGTTACAGCTAAATAATCTAGACAGCAGTCCCACTACGTGCAGCATACAAACTCTGCTTTGGTTTGTTTTTTATTCATTTCAATAGCATGCTTGATACTCTGGTATGCAAGCTAATTGCACACAGCAATGTTTATCACATTGTTGTGTGGTTGCTGCTTCTGACAGTAAGTCTTATAAGAACCCATGGTTGAAACTTTGATGACATCTCCCTGGTCAAACATCTCGCTGTACAACTGCAAAAATAAAACCACAGACAGACCATTTTGATGCTGTGTCCAAATAGAATAGAACATATATGTCTAACAACTGTCTAATCTGTTGAATGGTAAACTTAAGGCATCAGACTGTTTCTATTGCCCCTCTGGCCCATTGTCACGATTATCAACCCAAACTTTTTTCTTGTGTGATGAGCACACAACCCTGATATCATCAGTTTGAGTCTTCACTAATCAATAAAGACATACCAGAAATGGTAGAAAACATTTCTTGAACACAAACATTCTCTTGCTGGAAAGTTTAAAAATGACGTCCAGCCAATGTTGAAGAAGTACTTTGAGCCGTCATCGCGGTAACATCTGCCACGTCAGTTCAGCTTTCATTTGGGAACTTATTTGACCGTCAACAAAAAAACGTCAGCTGATGGTTATTCAACATTAAAATGTTTGTTGGGAGCACTACCACCACATCATATAAAGTAGCAAAGCTTTGTTCAAGCTAAAACAAGCAAAATGCTCCAGAAGGCACACAGATGATATTTTTTGCTGTATATCAGTATATTATATTACGAATATTATTTCTTGCACATTAACACTCATTGATTTAAGTGTAAAACTGTGATTATTGCCTTGGTGTCATACTTAATAAGCTGAAACAGTGTGGAAGGACGTAGAGATCTACACTGTTTCAGCCATCAGGAGGAGGATCCATTAGCAAGGTAATGCTAGCTAGCAGCAGTTAACACCATCATATTTTTTACAGGCAGTAAAGTCACATTTGTGGGGATGTTTGGTGGTTACGTTTTCTACAAATGTTATCTTCATTTATTATCACCTTCATAGAAGAAATTAACATGAGTGCTGAGAATCTCAATAGTTTGCAAATGTTCACAAAATGCACTAGCTAGCATGACAATAGTGATAAACAATTCAAAAGATTTCAACTGAGTACACCACATGTCCCTGTACCCTATTGAAATTCAGAGAAATGAGTAATAAGTCTGAATTCTACAATGTTAAACAATCTGAATTTAGACACGGAGCAACTATCTCAACCTCCCAACTTTGACCTTATCGTAGTTTGGTGGAGCTAGCAGCTGTGAAACTGGTTTCCTGCTCTATATTCTATTCCTCATAAAAACAAATCAAGCTAGCTAAAATGTTTATCTGTGTGGTTGTTAATGAAAGATTCAATTTTAACAGGAATTTAATAAGTGATGGATTTTGGTAGGGAAAGATGTAATAATTATTATAAAATAACCTTAAAGTAAACAATGATTTATACAGGATTTAGTATTAGAGTCCTGATCAAAGATTAAGAATACACCGACATATATTATAAGACTAACTCCGCTCTCTGTCTTCTTGATCAGTGACCTGTTACAGCCAATAAATATGTCATTTATTAAAGTTAAATTCATTGTGGCACAACACTTCCACAGCACCCCTCGCCTATGTGCTTAAACCAGCAAACTGAGAAATTTCTAATCATTGTCTCACATCAACCAATGGCCAAACAACCTGTGAATCCAGCTGCTCGGTTCACCCACCACTATATGTCGGTTCCTGCTGGGAGAAGATCAAAAAGGGGTCTGTACTTTTACTTACGCATTTTGCTCTGGCTCCTTGTCATTTGGGGACTTTTGCTGGGGCTGAAGAACGTTATTTACCAGCTCAGTGATCCCACTAAAGGGAAACCACCTGTTCAAATAAGCAAAGTGTGACTGGAACATCGCAATGAGTCATCATGTGAGAAAACAATCTGTTCAGAAAGGGGGCTTTTAGGAAGCAGGCTGGTTCTTAAGTAGTGGGAAAATAGCAGGGACATTCACTATAACCAGAGCAGAGAGGAGGAGGAGGCCGGGACACGGGCAGAGCAGCGATTAGTGGAACACTGACAACCAGACACAGTGTCAGAAATACAGAGAGAAAGATAAAGAAGGAAAGATGACTCAGACAGACCTATATTTGAGGGAAGGACAGAAAAGCAGGAAAGCTCTGCAGCCAATGGAAATGAGAGCTGCAGTAAATGTCACTTATAGCAGCTTTTTGGTGCAGTGGGGGTCAGGTTGTCTGACTGGTTAGCCCTGCAGGTAGATCTAATCACAATGCAGCTATAGTACAGAATAGCAGGACAGGCGGCTCTACTCCACACTAGCAGTTGAACTACTAGACTACCCAGCCAACCAGAGTGCAGATGATACACTGAATGAAGATGAACAGCCAGTTAGATATCAGGAACAAGGGAAAGATTCTGGGGACCTAGCTGCAAAAAAGCTGGAAGAAAGGAGAAGCCGATGTCATTGATGTCATGGAAGTCAGCTGTTTAGTGCACAGCACAAAATTCAACGACCTGATTCACTCATTGAGAAATTATTCATTAAAACGGGCCACTCTTTTCCAAGACATTAATGACTTTTTGTTATTAAACTCCCAGACAAAGAGGAGAAAGCCACATGAAGCACGCAGCATCGACTGACAGGAAGAAGTGTCAAAGCCTAGAGCACACTGGGTAATGCAGTTTACTTACTGTGCCGGCTGAGGCTTTGGTTCTTCTTTGATCCTAAAACATAAAAAAATAAAAAGTGTGCGCAGCTCAGTGCATATCAAACAGAAAGAGATGAGGAAAACAATAAAAGATGGGGAAAAAAAATAAACAATGAGGATGTCATTAAAGATGGGTGTGACATAAATAATTATCCCGCTCTAACAAGAACAATATTTAAAAAATATATTACAGATGATGATTTCATGAAAACAACAATTTAGCTGTGAAAATGGTAATAAAGTAAACAAGAAAACTCACAGGAAGATTTTAAAAATGACGTAATGTAAATAAGTGACGCAGATAACACTTAAATTAAAAATGACCGCTTCATGTGAGTAACACCCTCTTTCATACTGAATCTTCTGCCGTGGACAAACATTCAATTTGATGCTGTGGCTATCTCAAATCCAAATCCGCCTCCCTATTGCACAAAGAGCTTCACTAAGGTGGATCTATAAGTGATAAGACCCCCACCATCATCAACAGCATCAGCTCATCAATTTCCAGAAACACTGGAAAAGATCAACAAACACAAGCTAAAAGTAACCACCAGGGAGTGCGGTCCAGCTGTGTGACACTTGAGCACTGCCTTCAATTACTTGCTGACCAGCACTGTGAGGCAAGGTTGGAAGTAGTAACTAATTCTGTGTAAACATTAGCTACACCAAGTCATCAGCGAGGTTTAACCTACACTGAAAGTTCACAAGGTGTAGTTTGTGGTCTGAAAATCTATAACTAACTAACAAGATTCAGTGGGGAAAAATAACTCATATGGTGTCACAGTATGAGTATTGATATTATTAGAACCTGACCGACCTACTGGTGGGGCCAATGCATTGGCTGATATTACCTATTTACAGATATATCTGTATGTACAATGGCCAATAAATGAAAACAAAAAAACAAAAACAAAACAAAAACAAAACACCTTCAACCACATTATGAGTGTTGATGTTGCAGCTCTCCTGATGCCAACATGTGTTTGGAATCCAACGAAAACATAACAACCAGCTGATTCGAGCAGAGCTAGGCAGAAGATTTAATCATCCATAATTGTAGTGACATTAAAAGAGAAAAATCAGCCAGTATGTCAGATTTTTAAATTGCCTCATATTGCTATCGGTATCGTTCTTAAAAATTCTGCTGTCCACATATTGAAATATCCTGAACTATTGAACCCTAAATTGCCCCTGATGCAGCCACTGAAGTGTGTGTCTGATAGAACTTTATACGTAGTAGTACATTAACCATGTAACACAGTTATCATGTTATTTTATTATTTCCCAGACTTCGGGATAAATAACATATAGCTTCGCAACTTCCAGAAAGTTCTTCACTGGAACTACAATATATAAAAGACATAGTCTCAGTGCAAAAAGTTTACAGCGTGTTCTCTGGATTTTCTAGAGTAATTGCAGATTTAAGTGCTATGAGCACGCACCAACAAAATTCAATTTACCTTGCACTGATGTAGTGGAAGAAATCCTCTTATAACTAAGAAAATAAAACCAAACCGTTGCAGAATGCTACGGGAGGGATTTGATTTGTTTTTGGTGTATTCAGCCTTGAAAATAAATTATAAAATGAAGCAGCTTATAGTACATGTTTGTGTGGAGCTTTGAAGAAGTCAGCTAGGGGACAAACTGCTGCCATGTCAGCTGATAATTCTAATGAGGTATTTATCAGGCCTACAGTTTGCGTTGGTAGAACTGATACATAGAAATGATCATTTAAATAACTTACTATCAGAACAACTGTACATAAAGTACAGTATATACACTTACTTTGTTGATTAGGCCTGTTTAGCCGAAGCAACTGTCTAATGAGTCCATCACGGTGTAGGAACTCACTGCATTTAAATATGTAGACAGGAAGAACTGCTGAAGTTCAAACTAAAGAAAGTCGAATTAAGTGATTTGAAATTGGCGTTGCTGTTGGTGGCAGATGGGCAGAATTCCAGAATTTGATGATTTGCTGGGAAGCAGCAGCTTTTCTAGGGTTTACAAGGAATCAAATGCAGCATTCGACATGAAAATGCCTCACTGATGAGGGAGAACAATGGTCTGCGTGGTTCAAACACAGATAGAAAGGCAGCTCTAACTTCAACGAGTATTACAACCAAGGCATGAACAACAGCATCTGGAAAACTTTGGGCACATCCAAATTACTGTAAAAACGCTGAATCATTTTGAAACTTTATTTGCGCGGTCTGCTACATATTCAATAACATATTCAGTAGTAGTATATAATACATCATGCTTTTGCAGGTGGTTACAGTTTAACCAGAGCGTTTTGTAAATAAGGGTGGGTATGCGTAGTTTCTTGAACATGACAATAAGCATGGCCTCGACAATAACGATCTGAATCCAGCAGAGCAACTTTTGGAAGTGGTGCAAGTGGAGATCATGTAATGAAGGTGCTGCCCAAAAATCTGCCAGTATCAATATCATGCCAATCTATTCTGAAGGGGTGCAACTCAATACTAGCATCCATCAGGGCATTCATTTTCTTATCCAACAGGGTCATGAGGGGAGGCTGGAGCCCATCCCAGCTGTCACGGGAAGAGAGGTGGGGTATGCCCTGAACATGTTGTTAGTTTACTATAAGACCAGTAACACTGAGACAAAGAACTGTTCACTCTTACATCCAAACCCACAGCCAATTTAGAATTGCCAATTAACCTAATGAGCATGTCAATCTGTATGTTTAAACAATGCAGATTCAATATCAACTTATTTCCATTACTGAAATCAAAGCAAGAAGCCAGAACTTTTTTTGTCCTGCAGCATATAACATGCATCCCCTCTAATGACCACAGGAGCTCAGAAACAGGACAAATATAGGAGTAACAGCTTGCATACGCAGCATCCCTTAACACGCATTCTCTTCAAATGACGCGCATCTCATATAGTGATATCTCTAGAAGTTCAAAATACGTGCAACCAGGACAAAACACCAAAATTACACCGACACAGACACAAACAGCAAGCACCGTGTGACCGTCTTGTGTCTGTACACCATCTATCAGTGGCGCTGCAAGCTCAGCTGCTGTCGCCTGGTTTAGGAGCAAATGTCACTTAAAGCAAAACACAGACATCTGCAGCTGAGAATCACACACCAGACCTCCGCACACCTGATCGCCGCTTATTCTAGTGAGCTGCCGGCTTTATATAGCCGTGTGAAATGGAATGTGTTAATTGGATTTTGTCTGATTCTGACCATCACAGCAACAGTAGCTAATTTGTTGTGTGTGACTGGTCTGATTCCTACATGTAGTGCTGCAAATAATGATTAGTTTCATTACTGGTTCACCTATTTTTTTTTTTTAATGTATTGCTAATAAAATGACCAGGACCTAAGGCAATATGCCCATATAACTATTTTTGTCCAAATCCCAAAAACATTTAGATTACATGCATCCAGTTTTTGTCTGCTTCATCCCATCATCCCAGCTGTCATAGGGCAAGAGGCAAGTTGCCCAGGTATTAGTCGCCAGTCCATTGCAGGGCTAGCACATAGACATGAGCATTCATGCTCTCACCTACGGCCAATTTAGATTGACCACTTAACCTAACATGCATGTCTTTGGACAGTGGCAGAAAGCCAGAATAACTGGGGAGAGCATGCAAGCCCTACACAGATGCTGGCTAGTGGATTCAAACCCAGGATCTTCTTGCTTCAAAGCAAGGCTGCCCACCTTCAAGTTTAACGTGTTAAATAACCTCTGAAACAGTCCCAACTAAAAATAGTAGCCGTAACCCTTACTTTACCCCTTATTAGTGGCAGCCCATAGAAGCCTAGTAATGACACATTAAGCCTGTTAAGCCATATTTGAGAATACCCCATCATTTTAACATCCCATACTTCACATACATACTCAAACTGCCAAAAAGATGCTGAGGCTAAAGCAGAGTCACACAGAGCATCAGAATGGAGCACTGAAGCCTCACAACAGTCTGGTTTAGCGAGAGGTAGAGCACAGCAAAAGTGAGAGATCTGTCCATCTGATCTGTGTCAGACGGGTGAGAGAACACACGAGAAAAGATATAGTCCTGTGTACCCATCAGTCTCGCTGCTCTGTTTTCCGATGAGCCAGTCCATATTTATCCTCTCGCTGTGTTCTCCCGATGACCTGCAGCGCCGTTCCTTATTGATCCCATCAGCACCGTCTCTGTGGTCGCATTACAAGCCTCATATTTATCTGATCGAGCCTGCTGCCTGCCTGCCTGCCTGCCTGGACAGCTGCCGGGCGCTGTGTGTGTGTGTGTGAGTGTGTGTGTGTGTGAGTGAGAGAGAGAGAGAGAGAGAGAGAGAGAGAGAGCGCATCTGACTATGCATTTATGCACACCATATCAACATGTGTGCGTGTGTGTGTGTGAGTGAGTGCTCTGTGTATTATTTGACATGGGGCAGTGAAATGAGTGAGTGTAAAATGTCACAAGTGACGTATTCGGGATCCTGGCTGCTGCGGAGGCCTCCAGGCCAGATGCAGTCTCCTGTTTTCTGTCTGTTTAACCTGCTCTCTGCAATCACATGAGACCATCGCAAGACATAAAAGACAGATGAAAGACACAAATGGTTCAGAGTTTAGAGTAAGTTTGTGCGGGAGTTTTAAAAAGTCACATCCTGCTGTTATCTTTACTCTTATTTGCTCCTGGATTTCAGTTTCCGCTTTTTCTCAGTGGCTTTGAGTCACAATGACTGATGCTGCACTGCTCTCTAGTGGACAGATGTGCTGCATAAGCTTCTAAGAGATAACTTTCTTTTTCCAGAAAACAGCAACACATAGAACTAGCAGCCATCCACAGAGGTGCTGGATCCCTGTCTAGTTACAAATTACTGAATGTGTATCCAGATTGGGGCATGGGGCAGTGCCCATCTTGCCTGATGCTCCCAGATCGTTAATCTTAAAATGCCAAAACCACTGACAGCGAGTGTGGATGTGACCAATGATGGACTCTAACAGAGTACATTTACTCTAGTGCTTTACTGAATTGCAGTCTGAATGTATATGAACTTTAATATTTCTTGTTTTACTGCTTTCTGCTTCTACTTTTTTTTTTTTTTTTTTACTTTTTTACTTTTTCAGCATATTTTACCATTCTTTATTATTAAATAAAAAGCTGCCTGGCAGAATATAAAACACGCATTAATTTCTCAGTAATATAACACATATGACTCAGAAAGGGGCCATTGTGTCTTGTTTTGATGCTAAAACTTTTACTTAGGCAAAGCATTGAAATGCTTGTTTCAGAAAACACCTAAAACTTTTCAGGCTCTGCATTGTCACTTTTCATCTATATTAAGCCACAGGGCTGCACAGCGCAGAAACTGTTTTCTGCACTCTGCACTTGGTCTCCTCCGTGCCACAACACTTTCAAAGATCTTGTAAACACCCTTCAATAAAAGCCAGACAATCAGCTGAAGGAGTTAGCTCTGAAACAATTACAGCCTGACCAGTGGAGTACTGATATTTTTGTGTTTATTTCGTGCTTCCAATAGTGTAGTGGTTAACAGATTTACTTGGCAAGCAAAAGGTTGCTTATTTAATTCCAGCTGGAACACAAATCTCCTTTATGTCTGGAAGGGGATCCGTGTGTCAAGGGAGCAGCTGAAAGTAGCTTTACTGACATTTGGTGAAATTATGACATATCAGATGATATTTGTTTCCCTTCAGATACAGTAAACATGGGATTTCTCCAACATTTTTTATGTGTAGCTCTTTATTTACTTGTTTACGCCCGATTTCACTCGATCAGTTTTTATGCTTGTGGCATCCCAAACGCGGAAGTTCAAAAATGCCCTCTTGTGGACAAAGTATGCAACATCAAGACTTATAACGTGGATAGATCCACAAACAGCTAATAAATGTGGCAGGCTCTAGAAACAATTAGCTGATTATTATTATTATTATTATTATTTTGTCTTTTAGCTCCTTTTTTATTTAATGAATCACTGCAAAATAAATGTATTTGTGTTGTGGACAAAAATAGTCATGTATTGGCTCTGTGAGGTCATTCAAAAATATTACCAAAGATGATAACTACTACAGACCTACTGAAGCCAAACAAATAGATTCTCTTTGAATTTTATAAGTACACTTGAAAGAAGTTTTCATTTCATTGTGTGAGATTTTTCTAATTCTTTACTGTCAGCTAAGTGTATAAGTAGCTGATGAGTTTGGACTTGTTGCTGTGAATTACTTTTATGTTTTAAAAAAGAGATCTATACAGGAAATGATGAACACGCTTTTAACACCAGCCACAGCAAAAAGGATGCAAATTGGCACTTTATAAGAAGGATACTGTTGTAGAAAAAAAAAGCTGCATCAGCTTCATTCTAAATCTGACTCATAGGGAGGTGAGATCCTTGAGAGATCTGGGTTGATGCATCTCTGATGTACCAGAGAGAGGAGTCTAACACGCATAGCTAGACCTCGACTTAAACAGTGCAATCTTCAAACTGCTGCTCCTGTGTCACAGCTGTGTTAAGACAAAATTACTGATACGACGGCTGCGTAACAAGCCCTGAATCAGCACTGGACAATGCAGTAACAACTTGCACCACAGCAGGTTCACCAACAGCTAATGTGCATGCAACAAAGAAACAGAAACCAGGAAACAAGCAGGACCCGAATGGCACACTATTTAACTAACCTTAATCGATATTTCCACACAGCCCAGTCTAAGTTGCCATGAGAAAGTATTTTTAAAAAACAAGGAAACAAGACCAGTAGAAGCATAATGTACATTTAACTGATTCTAAATAAGCTGCAGCTCACAGCACATGTCGTGCAGTTTTAGAAGATAACTCTCAGTTGACTTTCTTTGAGTAGAAACTCAGTTACATATTGACAGAACAGCAGCAGAGCAGCAGGGCTATGATGAGGTGTACTGGGCAGTCTCCTCCTCAGGGACAGACTGACAGGGCCGGGATTGCCACGAGCAGAACACAACAAGCCTGCTCATCACTAAATATCTATTGCAGATCGTGACAAAAGCACCTCTACTGCGCATTTAGATCCACATGCATCAGCGCGTTCACTTGATTGGGATCCTTTGCACTCAGAACTGACTGACTGTGTGTCTGAGAAGATACTCTGCAATGAAATATTACAGATGTCCCCTTAAATCGTTTGAGAACAGAATATTGGCAACCCGCTGTGGGTGACAGATTTTAAGCAGAGGGTCATATAAGGCCTTGGCTACAACACTGGAACAGAAAATCTGTGATAGAGGATCTCATGGCTAAGCAATGACCCCACAGACCTTTTGAGTCCACTACAGACTGAGCGATAATTGGATCATAAGGGAGTAATCTGGCTCTGTGAGTAAATACAAACTACATATATCATTAACACATCCCGGTCAGTCAGTACTGCCAGGAGATGAGGTTAATGTCTGTCTGAAATCACTCACAGGCAACTAACCGTTAGGGAAAACTTTCATCGGAGACTGGCCCAGCAGAATTTTACTCTGGGCTTATTTACTGTATGATACAACTTGCCACCTGGTATATGCCAACAGTGTCTATTTAATAATAATCCCTTAAACTCGCCTGCAATTGAGACACAGTAAAGAGTTCATGTGGGGAGCAATAGATGGATTACATTTGTCAAAGCGCTCTGAGTGCTCTAATCTCTAATTAGTCTAATGATCATTTAGCTTTTTTAGACTTTTTGTTAACGCTTAAACAAAACAATAGGAGTTCATAAACAATAAGGCTATCCCCACTACACTAAAAACCCTGAAAAACTGGTGCTTATTCTGTTTCCTTCCTGGCTTCAGTGGCCACTTTAGGGGAAACTACTGTGGCCAACTGCTTATCTGTAGTGGGTGTAGGCTGACAGTCCACTGTTTACCTCAGCTGTCAATATTCGGGTTGTCCATGTCTACTCATTTGATGAGTCAGTGACTCTCACTTCTGTCTGATGTCAGCGATACTGAGGTGAGTTGTTAAGGATATCCTGAATTTTTCTATAAGCCCTGCTGTTTTTGCCTCTCTTAGCCCCTATTAGCTGTTTTTAGCCGCTGTAAGCTGCTGTTATCTGGTGTTAGCGAAACATCTTTAAAGTAAATCTAACATTGTTGGACACAGACACTTAGAGAGTAAACTCTTATACAATGTGAGAATATTATCAAACTCTTCATCAGAGGGAAAGCGTGACTTTTAGGACACTTGTGGCCTAACGTTAGCTGGTATAATATTAGCTTATAACCTGCTGTTGTTGCGTTTAGTCGGTCAGCTGTCCGAAGATGGGAGGGAAACATATCTAATCTGCTGACAACAAGTAATTGTGATAATACTGAGAATAAATAAGCATGTTTATCCACGTTGTAGAGCCCTGACTTCAGTTCAGGAGATGAGGCTTGAGGTGAGAATGAAGAGGATGAGGTGGATGTAAGGGAAGAGAGCACATTGGCGGAGGAGGCAGATGAAGAGGTGGAGGAGAAAGACATATTAAGAAAGACTAAATTATAAGGTGGACTACTTATATGGGCAGTGTCTCGCCACATACATAAAATGTGATTAGGCGAAATGGTGATGTCCATCTCCACTAATGTATTCAACATGGCGGGGCAACATAGCTGGCGCCGCTCCTTCAAACTCTTAATGCACTAAGTTTATGAGAATTCATGCATTTGCTGGAAGATATAATTACACACTAAACAATGTATATTTATGAGTATAACATTCTTTTCTCTGTTAAATCACCTTAAAACAATTACTGTAACGTTAAGACTGTGTTACTGTACTTTCCCCTCTGCTGTACATTACCAAATATTAAACAAAGAGAGAGAGGGGGCTAAAAATAGCTGCTCATTTAAAGATGGGTGATTAGATCTTGAGACACTTTTTTTTTCATTCTACCTCTCCAGTAAATGCCAGGAGAAGGGCTACTTAACACTTTCTCTCCATCTCGTAGAGGATTAGGGGCAGGGGATGAAGTGCTGATAACTTCCTCTGGCACGGGGCACTGGCAAGGCGCGATAGGCAGGGCAGGAGGAACGGCGAGAGGGCAAGCGCCTCGGTGTGGAAGGGGTTGGCCAGCTACCACAGCTGGGCCTTAGAAAGCAAAGATAGGACTGAATCCACGGGGCGCACTCATCAGAATAGGCAATTTAACAGTGCGCAAGCCAGACCTCCTGACCAAGAACTAATATTCAGATTGTCAAACAGGAGTTGGCAACAGCAGGTTTTTTTTCTGAGCAATGGGGAAGTGGCTAATCTGCTGCCAAATATAACTAAAATCCATCTGTTTCCTTAGATTACCTGCCAGGATTCAATTGAGCTGCTCCATATCTCTCTTCCTGAGAGATTTCCAAGTGGCAAAGAGTCAGCTAATCACCCAGCAGCCCACACATTCACAAGTATATTTCTATGCAAAAGCTTACAGGAAGCATATGTACAATATCCATATGTCATTTTAATACAGCAACTTCACCATACAGCGAATCATGTATAAACAGTACGAGAAGCATTTAGTCAGAGGCAGTGACGCACCATGTTTGTGTTTTTGCACACAGTATATGAGCGTATTTGCTTTAATAATGGGTGTGTGTACAACCGCGTCTTTCACTGTATGTGTACGCTTAGCTGCGTCTCCTGTCAGCCCACTTTATTCATCCTGACAGAGATACATTTCATAATGGCTGTGATCAGCACTTTCTTGGCAGCTGACATTGTCCCTAGCTAACGTCACAACTCCTGTTATATGCGAGGCTCAACAGCTCCACTGGGAATGCTCTAGAACTTTAGCCTCAGCCCCACCGTGGCTGGGTCACCACCCCCCTGCGTTTTAACTCAGTCTCTAGACAAACACAGCTGAAGGCAGCTTCATGCCTTCCTTCGTCCCTTCCCACGTACCATAAACAGTGAAGCATCAAGAACACTTCTCAAGCACCAATGCCATTTCTCCATCCCCCCGTATTATTTCCAGTCTCATAATCAGCAAAAACCTAGTTTCAGCCTTTCCTCCTCATGTCCATGATGAGGGTAGAGTGGTGATGATTATGATCACATTCTCTGACACGTGCCACTATCCAAACCTTCCCCTCAACAAACCTCCCATCAGCCCCCATCTTTAAACAGATACAACAGCCTCTCGACAGTGTTGTTGTGGTCTGTACTGAAACTGCAGTCAGCTGTCTAATGTCTATAATAATAGCCCAGCCATAGCTAACAATAGAGAGGTAATAGATACCCCGCCTATTGTTGGCCAAGCCTGCTCTACTCCTTCCTGTCACAATTCATCACTATAGCACATCACTATTAGCTTGTTTAACTAAACTGCAAGCAGTGTACCCAGACAGACAAGCACTGAGCCTGCTGAGATCACCTTTCTGCACACAGGTTACACCCGTAGACACCATATGAAGTCCCACACCATGGATCATGTTTTATGTATTGCATACACTACACACAGTCTAAAAGACTAGCATGCTCATTCAAATGAACAGATGTCGCCACGACACTGTATGACTTGAATTAACTTGGACTTGGTGGCTGTCAACATCTGTCTGATGGTGCAGAATGAAGTGTTTGAGTGTAGCTGCTGTAAAAGCTCAAATCAAAAGGATTCCCTTGCATTAGCAGCCTCTGCACAGATTTAAAGCAACAACTATTCAAGCATCTGCCCCCTCGAGGATAAGGACCAGCCTCTGTACACCAACTACAAAAAAACAGCTCCCAGCCCCCCTCCTCATCACCTGATGCTTAGTGGCTTTAAATGCCTGCACTCCGTTTCTTGAGGTGTCGCTTCAGAGAGCTGCATTTACATTTTGCAAAAGAAGGATTTCTTTGTGTTTGTGCAAGGACCCTTCTCCCCTCGCCATCATCCACTGCTACACATCCAGGCCACGTCAGCATCATCATGGCGATGGTGGCAGTATCTCAGTGGGATGGGAGATATTAAGGGATTAGTGGGAGATCCTCCATCAGACTTCAGTGACGGAGCACGATCCCGGGATCACAACATCAGCTCCCTCTGCCCACCAACATCCTGATCAGTGTCAGACGATGGGGAAGAGAGACAGGCCTCGTCACTGTTTATGTTCAGTTTTGATAGTACACACCCAACAAACCAAGCAAGGCTGAATACGGCAGATACTGAATCTTTTGGATAATGACTTTAAAGCCACCATTAGCTCTAGGCAGAGTGAGCGGTGGCCTATATGCTGTACAATATATCCCACTGTAGGTTACATGGTAGTGCCTGTGTGCAGTGTTCAAATGGTGGGCTTATATAAGAGCTGCGGCTGTATTTGTGACATCACCATAAGCACTGCTCTTTATCCTCCTTTATTTATGTCAGTCGGCTACCTACAGCAGCATCTGCATCCACTGTACATGTAAAGCTGTGTAGCATTACATAATATCTAACCTGACTCATGATGGAAGAACAATAACCATAACAATATATACTATATATTTAAAATAGAGAGCAAGCAGAAAGCAGAAATAATAACAAAGAAGCAAAATATGTATTTCCATTTTTTAGAATGTATTCTGGGCACAGTATTAAAGGACCTTAGATCCATAAGGTTTTTTGGTTGGGTTTTTTGGGGGTTTTTTGCCACACAAAGGCATATTTGAAGGACCGGCTCTGCTGCACGCACATGGTTGAGTCACCAGTTTGCACCTGCTTTGACTAGCTGAGTCTTGAATGAGCATAACGTGGAGAGACACACAATCACGTTGGAGAAAGAGAGATTAGACCGGCCTGTGTAAACTACCGCTACTAAATACATTAGCTCACACACCAAGCATCTCGGGGGTTGGATATTAGCAATTTAACTGTGTGGGTGTTTTTTTTTTTCATTTCAACATTAACTTGAGTTGATAGTGATTAAAAACAAACGAGAAAAAAACAAGAAAAAAAGTAGCCAAATCTAGAAATTTAAGTCTGTACCCGCTACTTTTTTTCTGTTCAGGTTCATTTTAACATCCAGGACAAAAACAGTGTGTCTCTTTTGTATTTCTTCATAAAAATCAAGCATATTTTGCCTGTGCATTTAACAAAAAAGGGCCTTATTTAACCTGTGAGCTTACATGTTTAACTTGATCCAAAACACTTCGACAAGTGTTTTAGATCACACTTTTGTTGCTAAGGAAGCTAAAACTTTTGGATTAAGTTTTAGCCTCCTTAGCAACATTCACTGAAGCTAATGCTATTGTATAACTGGATGTTAGTTAAGCTTTGTGACTGAGTTAGCTATTTAGCACAGAGGTCTTTGTGTGGACCTTTCTGTATGCCACAACTCACCATGGTGAGATCATAGTCTGCCACTGAGAAAGTAACTAAATGAACGGAGGGAAGGAAAAGGGCTTTGTGGTATCTACTCTAGGGTGACCGTATTTTGATTTCCAAAAAAGAGGACACTTGGCTCAGTCATGAAGAACTTGCTTAAAGAAACATATTTAACATATTTAAACGATACCTCCTCTGTGCGGTTAATGAATTGTGAAATAAAATATGCCATATAGGCTTTTACAAGTCAACAAGTGCAAAAAAATAACTTGAAAGCTTCTGGAATTAAATAATGGTACATAAATAATGCCTCATCTGCATAAGAAAAATTACCAGTACTGGATCGGTACGAGGGAAGTTTCTTTTGCAGTTTGTCTGAAAAGATGGACTTGTGCTTTGGGATCTTTTAAACATTATTAGGCGTGTTGCTGCGCGCTGTCTGTCCCGTCTGCGAGTGCAGAACAAGCGCTCACAAAGCAGCAGTTCGGGGATGACTTCAAACACATGGGTCCTCTATCGGAATATAGTAAAACCCGGACATTTTTATCAATCACGAAAATCCCCCCAGACGCCCCGGACAGAACGTGAAAAGAGGACATGTCCGGGGAAAAGAGGACGGTTGGTCACCCTAATCTACTCTGCTTCAACCAACACGACCTGGCTACAGGAGAAAAGGATTCATATATTTTTAGAGCAAAATCATCATTAAAACATTGTTCAAGATTTCAGGAAATACTCTTATTTCCTTACTTGTCAAGAGTTGCTTGAGGAACATTGATACCATATTGCTTAGTATGACGCTAAGTCAGGCTAACAGTTAGCTTGACTTTGCATAGCAAGTGGAAGCAGACATGAATAAAACTAGCCTACTTTTAACTGCTTAGTTTTAAAAACTATATCAAACGACCCGTAAGCCCACTTAGGTATATGTAAAATTTCAGTTTTTCTAGTTTAGTTTTTCTAGTATAATTTTACTCCTTCCTGAAGTTGTTGTTATTTCTTATGAATTAGAACAATTGAATGAGTATTTAGTCTCTGAAGAGTACCCTAACCAAAATCATGTTACTCCAGCATTGTATACCCAGAGATGATGGGTAACCTTCATTTAGCTTTCATCAGAGCATGAAACTGATTACGGCTGTAAGGCAGAAATGTTAGCATTTTTGTTGGTGTATTTGAGATTTTTCAGCTATCAAAGCAAATAAGTATGTTTTTGAATCTGAGAGGACTATGACAGAACTATCTGTGAGGATAAATTTTTATCAAGACTTCTGATGAAAATAAGTCACTTTGGTTTTATTAGATGGGTGTCAGATCTGTTAATGACACTTATTTGTCAAGAAGGAAGATGAATTAATCAATTCCTCAGTTAATTAACATGATTCTTCGTTAGAAGCTCCTTTGTCTTTATGGTTGTTGGAGATGGTTCTGTTTCTTTGCTGTCTGGGTTTCTTGGATGCCTGGCTGCATGCCGGTCACTGCGGAAAGCTGAGTGTCCCCACTATTAATAGTCCAACTAACAGCATGAAGGTTCTCACTCTTTGAACGCAGTCAGCTGGAGATGACCTGGTGCCACGTTCCACCTTTAGTAACTGGCCATTCAGTGGCTTCACTTTCCCATGCAGGTGTCACTGTCTCTCCTGCTTTCAGTTTGTCTCCTGCTTGCTTGTTCACAAAGCATCTACATAGATGTTAGCAGTACAAACATTGAACTATATTTAACAGCTGTAAGTGCTCAATTCCTGTGCCACAGCCTTAGATTCATATTTTGAGAAATCAGTAGCAAAGATTGTTGTTATGATAAATTCATCTCAAGCGTGTCATCACTTTACCCTTAGAGATACATTTAACATTGACGCTACCAGCTATTCTATAGCAGGCACACATGTTCTTCAGATACGCTAGGCTTCCCTCAGAGGATCAGATGCTGTATATCTTCTTCCAAAACGGACTTTATAATGGTGGATGGGGACGGGGGATGGGCAATAAAAGTGATAAAGTGTCAGCTTCGCAGTGCCTTTCCCTTTCATGATTCTGCTCTCTTTGTTCTTATTTGGCTGATGTTCCTTTTTTGCATTCATTATTTATCTCTTTTTCTCCGTTTTCTTTGTTTTACCGCACTACTATTCATTTATAGCTGCATTTCTGTTTCATTGTGTTGCTCTCATTCAGGCTAGTCTTGCACAGCATGCTGGGAAGCTTACATAACAAAAGGCCAGATGTTCTAGTAGTGAAGCTGTAGCTGGGTTCTGTTCTGGCTCAGTCCAGGATCACTAGGATCGCTTTCAAGTACTTTCTAACAGACAAAATGACACACTGACTCACAGTCACATAAAAATTGCAATACAACAGAGCTATGTCTATCTGCCCACCTAACTTCTTGTGATCGGACCCATAGAAATGAAATTTTTAAACACAGTTAATTAAATAAGACATGAAAGTTGCTTGAGCCTTTGCTTAACTATTATTTAACATATAATATTATAATAAGTACAGAGGAATCATCATTTGCTGGGGTAGCAACAATTTAATATGCATTGCTTGTACTAGTTCCAACAACCTATTAAAACATTTTCCTGTAGTCGTGTTTCACCAAGGGCATTTTAGATTGCACAGCCAGGGGCAGGAAAATCCCTTCAAACTTTGCTTGAGGGATAAGATCCCAGAAAGTATAAAACCAATGCTGACAAATGCAGATGTTATTTTGAACAAAGCCTTAAGAGACAATGGAGCCCAGTGCTGTGCTGTGCCACGCAGGAGAATAGCAGGCTATGGGAGATGGCAGGCTGATTGCTCTGTCAATGAAGACTGAGGCTGTCATATCAGCAACGGGACCTGATAGCATCACAGACGTCAATGTCTCTCCTCTCATTTTCTTTGTGATGTTCTCTTCTCCCTTTCCCCTCTCACCCCCCCCCCCCCCCCCCCCCCCCAGTCCCTGCTCACTTCCTTTCCTCCCTGCCCTTTCTTCTGCTTTCCTAACACATTCTAGCCTATCACGTGTGCTCTCTCTTCTTTTACAAACCCTGTTATTGACTCAACAGGGCATTGTCAAAAAAGTTCTTAAACACTAAATCCCTGTTAACACGACTAAAATGATCCCACCAGCAGATCTACATTACAGACCAAAAAATATTATGAGCCATTACACACTATTACATCAGGTGACATGTTTGTTTATCTGTAGTTAATCCTGCAGACATGCTCCCAGTGCTATAAATAACTGGCAGATGTATTTTAATCCTGAACTGAAAATAGCTACACGTGAATGTTTTATTTGTGTTTTAGCAACATTTGATTGCCCAGATGTTCTGCTCTTATTTGTATTGTGAAAAAAAAGGTTAAAACATACTTTATGGCTAAAAGCATGCATTACAACTACAGCAGCTGCTTGGCTAAGGGTGGATGGGCTCTGCTTTAGAGACAGGGTGAGAAGCTCAGTCATTCTAGAGCCGCTGCTCATTCCACATTGAAAAGAGCCAATTGAGGTGGCTCTGGGACAGACCCAGGATTCGCTGGTGAGATTATATCTCGACTGCCTCGGGAACAAATCGGTGTGGCCAGGGTGAGGGAAGTCTGGGCTTCTCCGCTTAGACTGGGGCCCTTGCAACCCGTACCCAGGTAAGTGGTAGAAAACGGTAGGATGGATGGAGAACGTTCACAAACTGCCTTCATGGCTTTGGACTACATTGCTAAATGCTATATTTTATACAGTGTGGCAATGGAACTGAATTCCAAGATAGATTACAGAGATTAGATTAGATGAAACTTTATTAATCCCTCGGGTGGGTTCCTCCGGCAAATTCAGTTTCCAGTCGCACAGCACCGACAGATGTTGCATGTTACAGATGCAATAAAGGGGAATGAGAGCAAGGATATAAACATAAATATATATATAAAAACATATATGCACATATACATATATATAAATACAGAATATATAATATGGATAAATAGGAATACCAGTGGATTGCACATTTGAGTGAGTCTATTGCACAGTGATTATTGCACAGTCGAATATAAGAAAAAAATATTGTGAATATTGCACAGTGGAAAAAAAGCACTACAGCTCAGCTTTGTCCCCCTGTTTCCCCTCCCTCTCTCCTCCAAGGAGGAGTTAAACAGTTTGATGGCGTGCGGGACAAAGGAGTTTTTAAGTCCGTTGGTTCTTGACTTTGGGAGAAGCAACCTGTTGCTGAATAGGCTCCTCTGATTATTTACGACCGTGTGCAGAGGATGCCCAGCATAATGTCCATAATGTCCAGCAGTTTCTTTAGTGTCCTTTTCTCTGCCACTGTCACCAGATTGTCCAGCTTCATGCCGACCACAGAGCCAGCCTTCCTGATTAGTTTTTCCAGTCTTGCTGTGCTGCTCCCCCAGCACACCACAGCATAGAACAGTACTCCTGCAACCACCGACTGGTAAAACATCCTCAGGATGAAGAGGTGTGGCTCCGTACGTTTGTCCATATAGTATAATATGTACTGAATGTGAAGGATGTGGCTTATATTTACAGAGAACTGTAAATCAGCTCACTTTCTCGGTTTTGTGGCATTCAGTCTAAGGGCTTTCATGAATTATGCTGGTTGCAGAGATATTTAGCCACATATTGGCAAATTTAATAAGGAATTTAGCAGCTAAAAACATGATATGTTTATCTATACTTCATGTAAACCGAAACTGAGCTAACAACAATAAACTAAGCTTAGAAGTAGTCTGAGGCATTTTCTTTATAATAATACAATAATTTTTAGAATAATACAATGCCTGTACTGGATGCCACATTTTGGCATACAAGCCTTTGTTAGGGTTAGAGAGACTTCATGGAAACAATGGCTCTTTTGTCGTTGTGTTCCACCAACAGGAATCTTCCATTTGTGCTGTCCAACAGCAGTGGAATATTCCAGTTTTACCCAAGGCGGAAGAATGGAACATTCCACGCATTGGAATTTTTTTTAGGTGTAATATCACCATCCCATGTGACTTAAGGTATTTGAAATCATGTAAAATACAGGTAAACAAGCAGGGAATGGTCTAACCAACTAAAATTACTCCACATGTCATGTTTAAAGGTATATTTCTTAGATCCTGGGAGCATATTCAAAATGAAAGCTGGTACTGGGCCGTTTGAAGAGGACGAAAAAAAACAAAAAACAAAGCATTTACAGACATCAGTGGCTAATATTGTGTCAAAGCTAATATGTATCAGTGAAATGTTCATTAACATTGTGATAAATCTTTTTATATAAGGAAGATATATGGCTTTACACCCACTTGTAGTGGCTTACAAGCTACTTGTAAGTACTTGTAAACAGTGTTGGTCAAGTTACTTGAAAAAAGTAATCAGTAACTAATTACTGATTACCTCCCCAAAAAAGTAATCCTGTTACTTTACTGATTACTTATTTTCAAAAGTAAGTAATTACTTAGTTACTTAGTTACTTTTTAAAAACACGATTTACAACCTGAATAGGTGATAAAGTGATAGATCTTTCAGCCCAATTCTACTTTTTCTACATAATCCATCATACAAAATGTAATCAAATGGAAAAGTCTCTTTTTAAAACTTGTTTTATTAGTTTTAACCTTTTAACTTTGTGCATCAAGCTAAAATTAAATTATATGCAACATTCTCTGACTGGAAGAAATTTGTTCACCATTTAAACTTATTTTCTGCACATTCCAGCCAGAGATGGGCAGTAACGCGTTACAACGCATAAAATATATTTTTTGTGTTTACCCTCACTCTTTCAAATACTGTAGATGCAAGTAAAACACAGCAGGAAATAAATAACATCAAAGACTAGCGGTCCTGTTGCTCTATTTTCACCTGTAAAGCAGGACTAGGGTAGGCGGAGGTTTACCCTGGTGCAGGTGTGCTGCAGCGGTCAGTGGAAGAATCTGCGAGTTTCTCTGTGAGTTTCCCATTACGTTGTTGCGCACTCGGTGCTTGCTTGGAAGTTTAGGGGTTTTTTTCGCTTTAAAAAGAAGTTTTCTTCCCACGCACAACGGACACTAATGTTTTTGTCACTTTTTATGGAATCAAACTCAAAGTAAGGTCAGTACTTCCACGCTTTAAACGCTGCACGCTCATACTCTCTCCCGTACTCAATATATGATGCACCGTTGATCCGCACACAGCTGTTGTCACGAACGTCGCACTCGCTTACGTCACTGTCATGAGACATTCTTGCAAAACGATCACGGTTTTAGTAACGCAGTAACGCAGCGTTCCTACGGGAAAGTAACGGTAATCTAATTACCGTTTTTGCAATAGTAATCCCTTACTTTACTCGTTACCTGAAAAAAGTAGTCAGATTACAGTAACGCGTTACAAGTAACGTGTTACTGCCCATCTCTGCTTGTAAACATATTGTTTTAAAGTGTATTATATACAGTAAATCATGTCACATTAGATCAAACTGAGCCAAACTACTTAAAATATACCAACTGTCCATAACCAAAACACACAGATACTTTAATTAGCATGATGATGTATTCATTTGGCGTGTGCTCTGCTTTGCAGAGTCAAGACATCTTCTCTTCCACTTTCTCTCTCTATTTTTTCCCTTGGGGAAAAGCGATGGGGGATGGGAGACTCATGACAGAATCTGCTCTCTGCATGGGAAGGCGAGTAAGCATGGGTGAGTGAGCTAAGGGGGACTAGAGAGACAGAGAGAGAGAGAGAAACAGAGAGGGAGTGTACTGTAAACTGTCCAGTGGGAAGCTTATCAGCATTGCCTCATCTTATTTCACAATAATACGACTCTTTTTTTTTTTTAATTTGTCAAATTGAGATTTGCTTTATTGGAATTCATTAATTTACCATCAACATTACATAGATACAGTCAGATTTACAGTTTACATTACTGGCTTTTTCTCATCCTATAATATGATAGCTGTCATTTTCTCCCCTCGTATATTTTTGCAAGATTCTGTTCTACATTTAAATTTTGTTTCGCAGACATTACAAGCTTTAATATTTTGCTTGGATTCAGATCACTACTGCTGCCAACATAATCTAGCACGTGGTATTATTTGTTCAATGAAAAAGTATTAAGTTGTAGAGTAGAACAAGAATTTTAGAGGCTTAGACCTCTGTATGATGTGTGTGAGTACAGTACTCCACAACTGCTGCAGCCTCAGGAGGCCTGAGATCCTATAGCCTCCAGGGACACAGGGCCTCTGAGTAACTCTGACCCCAGCTGGTATGTTGAGCTCTCTGGCACAATCAGATAAATGACCAGGATCCAGGGCTGGGGTAGGGGGCGGAAGTTTTTGAGTGTGCATGTATGTCAGGGGTAGGGGAGGTAAGAGCAAGGGAAGAGTTAACGGAAAATGGGACGTGATCAATCAAAGCTAATTTTAGGCCAATGCGCTTCATGTGGAACACCAGCCATCATAGCTGTTGACAGGCATGCTAACCAGAAGTGTAATCTGTGTTTTTAGGCGACTCGTCGTAAAGAGAAGTGAAAAGGAACTGATGAACAGTTTACCCATCACGGAGGGCTGTAGTCAGCCTGTGAAAGTAATGTGTGTAATGTGCTCTTTGTCTCTGGAGAGAGTTTTCCAGCGTCTGTGATGATGTCATTAGGATTACCCTGCTTGGGTTTTGAGACTAGAAATGGAAAATCAACATTACAAACTGAGGACTTGAAATCAGTGACCTTTTATTGTATATGGTGGGTTTATGGCAGAAGGATACAATCAAGCTGCATTCGAGGAACTGTAGGATACAGTTGTTTGAGATCTTAACCCACATTAGAGGCTAACAGTTAGGATACCCCTGCATTTTTGGATATCCTTTTCTTACAATACTAGTCTTGCGAGTTAATGAAAGTGCAATATTACAATGGTGGCTTATTTTGTTTTTTTATTTCACAGCAAATTCACTGACATTGTTTTCACATATGATTTTCTTTCTGCTTGGAATTGTTGCATTCCATGTTTACATAAAAACACTAAAAGCTTTAGTGATTATATTTATGCTATGATACATGATGCTTAAATTTCTAGTGTGGGGGTCTTTTTAGATAAAATGAAAATTAAAAAAATAACCTTAATATAGAAAAAAAGGTATTCCCAAATACAGAAAATAGGTCATACTTTGTTGTGTGCGATTAAATTCAGGGGGGGAGCCCAAATAGATGGCAGAGCAGCAGACACCTCACAGCCCCGGAATAGCTGCATCTCAGTGGGAGTCCCTCCTTCAAGGCAGACAGTATAATTAGCACTGTCAAAGGCGATCCCTGAACAAATGGCACAGTACCCCCTGATCCACGGGGTGAACACGGTCGCAAAGAAGAGGACAAAGTGGCATATTTACTGGGATGCTACTTATGTGGTGTTTAAAGTGAACAGACAATTAAATAGGACAGCGCTTGCTGATGTCACTGATAGGTAGGTGGGGTGAGACTTGTGCCACTGAAGTTATTCAAACAGTTATTCTTCCCACACTCTAGCATGCAGGCCTAGAGGACTAGAAAAGAGGGAGAAAAAAGAAGTGGAGCTACAGGCATTCTGTGGGTAACCCATCATAGGCAGCTGATACCTTGCTGTAAGAAACAGAGTGTCTACATGAGTGGGGGTCCCATAGCCATCATTACTGTACTGCTCAGGGGCTCACTGAACCATGGAAAGCTAGGATAGTTGATAGCTCCAGAGGATTCTCCATAATGGAACAAATGGCCCTGGAGATATGCTTAATTGTCTTTTATAGGTAGACATGTTAGAATTATGCACTGAAATATAATTTAAAGGCTACAACTTTGATGAGCCTCTGGGGAAAGAAAATAAGCTACAGATACGTATGCCGCTGCCTTATACACTTTTCACTGGGGCAGCACATTTTCAGCACACGCACACACCGTGGCACCTCCAGTGAGATGACAGCAAGTTGGCAGGCCCTGCAGCTGGAGGCTTCTCTCTCTTTCTCTCTTCTATCCATCCCTCCATCCTCGCAGGATTCCCTCTGTAATATTACACACTTCAATGTTCAAGCTGCCACTTTCCAGAAAAGCTATCAGAGCTGCTGTGGGATCAGACCAGGACTGCAACAGCAGAAATGCGTGAACCACACAGGCAGGGCTAGATGTTGTTGCGGTGTGGAGGTGTTTGTTTCCAACACTGCTGGAAATGCTACGAACCATCCAATGACAAGTTAATCCGCTGCGGTTGTACCTACGCCAGGGCTGAGCATATTAATGCTACTCCGGGATATGTTCTGCTTGTGTGATTCATAGGTAAAGAAAGTGGGGATCTACTGTTTTGATGAATCAGGATGAGTCACCACATATGTATAGAGAGGCATTCTAAAACTGAGCCAATATCCTGTTGCACGAAAGGAAACTTTACTATCAGGCCACAGAGGAGTCAGACAGTCAAATCAGAGTCTCAATAGATAGCAAAACAGTGCCAGCCACCCTTCAGTGTAAAATCCACCTCTTTTGCCACATGTAATTCAGTACATGATGTAACTCCCCCCCCCCCCCCACCTGCACACACACACACACACACACACACACACACACACACACACACACACACACACAGTAACCAAGGCATGAAAGGGGAAAACCAAAAAGAAAACACAGAGTGCTTCTTATGCAAAGCGACTCAAACAAAGGCCTCTTTGACCTCCCAACATCTGGTGTCCATTCAGCCTGTGTGGCGTGCATCAAGTTACCCAACATTATGGTGAGACAGCCAGTCACGCCTGTCGCAAAGAACAGCCTCTTCTGCCCATGCTCAGTCATGACAAGGCTTTGACATCACTGTCAGACTAAGAGTGACTAAAGCTGACAATCTCCCTTTACCTCCGGAGAAAGAGAAATAGGAAAAACATGCCGCTGTTGGGGAGTAAGGGAGGATGAGGGGAGACAGTGAAAGGGGAGGAAAGGCAGAAAAAGCCTGGATGAATCACCCAGCACGCACCGCAGCGGCTGAGGTAGCCGTGTCTTGGAGTACATGAGTCATGTTCATCATGCAGCAGCACTGGGCAGGGATTGCACAACTTTCTCTCCATTAGGAATGTTGCAAATATTTACCCTTTGATGGGAAAAAACAATAGCTCTAATCCTTCTAAAGAGCTCCCAGTGATAGTGCCACACATCCCTCACACTGAAGTCACTGGCACCTGCTGAGAGGATGGATGGAACACCAGTCAGCCTGCTGCAGCTCTCAGGCACAACCCACCCCAAAACAAAACAAAACAAAAAAACATTTGACACCTAAACTGCAATCGGATATTTATGCTGCATTCTAATACAATAGTAAAAACCATGCAGCACCAAAAGTGTGTGCAGCTCTTCATTGAAGAAAAAGATAAACCCCAAGAAAATCAACAGGATGGAAACATTTAAGGCCCACATTTATAACCCTCTCTCTTAAAAATCCAAACGGGTTCAAAGCCATTTTTTTAATTAACAGTCCATCAGTAGAGTGTGTTTCTTTATAACAGGTCAAGACGAGTGGGGGTAATATCCCACCATAAACGAGATTTATGGCTCAGGCGGTGATAGTTTTAGAGCCATGATGGCGGAAATACTCCGGTCCACCTTAAAAAAAAAAAAAAGAAAAAAAAAAGCTAAAACCCTACAGTGGACAGCGCCGTGGTGCTGAAACAGCTCCGAGCGACATCTGTACACAAGAGGAGCGGGAGGGGGGGTACTTTAACGTTGAAATCACACACACACACACACACACACACACACACACACACACACACACACACCAGCGTGCGCCATTGCCACAAAGGACACCTTAAATGATCTTTCCAGTGTCATATTGTGTAATCTCGATGACGTTCGTGGGGAAAGGTTAAGCTATTTGGCGTGCTTTTTACGTGAAAATGGCGGGCGCCGCTGCTAAAACCCAACCCATTACAGCTATAGCCACAGCCACAACAAAGTGGTAGGAAAGCGCCTGAAATTCATGTTGCACTACAGCACTGATGCCAAGCTGGTAGAATAATATAGGAAAGGCTCTAAAAGGGGGGGAGTCAAGAAGCGTCAGCCAGGCAAAGGGGACCTTGTAATAATCACTCCGGTAGCCTACTATCCGCTAGTGGTCGACAGCAAAAAGTTCTAGCTTGGAAGTCAAGAGTCAACACGGCCACCAGTATCTCAGAGATATGTACACACGCTGTGTCTAATGACAATCCACCAACACACAAGGTTTATTCACCAAACAGCACCGACACCGCCTGTTAACACCCTCTCTTTCTCTCCGCTTACTTTAGCATAGACTGCTCCTTCGCTTCCTCCTTCTTCTGTCGGTCCATGACGCCGAGGATGATCTTCCTCTCCTCCTCGGTGAGGTGGCTGAGGTCCGGCATCTCCGGCATGGCGCCGGCCGCTGAGGGAGTAGCAGCAGCAGGGCCAGGGCCGCCCCGGGGCCCGTGTGGAGCAGACATCTTTTACACACAGTGGCTAAAAAACGAGAAAGTCACCGTCAACCAGCAGCATCGTGGCCGCTATTATTTATTTATTTACCGTTCTTTTCTTAGTGTTAAAGCCGCTAAATGTTCGGTTTGGTTTGGTGTGGTTTGCAGAAGGCACCGCGGCTTACCGACAGCATGACATCTTGGTTAGCGGTATCATGAACATTATTATCATTATTATTATTATTACAGCGTGCTGTGCGAATAGGCGTCAAAATAGGAACTACAGGCTTCATCCCCAGCTAGTGCAATGCTCGCGGTGAACTTATCAAATACGCTGCAGCTGACCGAGCTGGGAATATTCAAGCCAATTTTACACGCCAGCATTTGAGAGCGAGTTAAAGATTAGAAAGAAGCAGATGCCCTTAAAAGAAACAAGAGTGCACAGGCTGTAGGCTACAACCTTCAGGTATTCCAACCACAAGCTTTCATCCATCCAGGGATTAAAAAAGTAGAAAAATAAACAGGTTTAGGAAGAAGGAAAAAAGAAAAAGAATGACAGCTCTTGCCTTTTATTTTGCAGTCATGTTAAATCCTGTCTAACCCATCGTTGCCATCCCTTAGAGGGGTTTCACTCGCATGTTGGAATAAAAGATGCCCGGTCCGTCCTTATTTGTCTGCCTCTGGGGTCCTTAACCCTCCTCCGTCACTCTGCTTAGCTCGCCTTCCTCCAGGTTAGTAATTCTTGGAGATTTCTTTAATGCACAAAAATGGATGCAATGAGAGAGGGGGGGAGTACTGTGTATGAGTGTGTGTGTGAGAGAGAGTGTGTGTGTATGTGTGTGTGTGTGAGAGAGAGAGAGAGGTGGAAGAAGAGGCGGAGCAATGGAAACACGTAGAAGAATAAAGCCGAGAGGACGCGCTGGATGTTCATTGACAGCAGGCTGACAGCGGCCGCTAAAACGCGGAGTGGAAGAGCGGCGCGCAGCTGGAGCACCGCTGGAAACGGGATGAGCATCATCATGCATATTTCATAACCAGATGATGAGCGCCGTGAGAGTGTGGGTGGGGGTGTAAAGTGGGAAGGTGAATGGGGAAAATGACCTGCGACGATGATCGTAACCGCTGCAGGTGTGGCAGCGGCGGTTCTGCTTTCATGCACCATTTGCGGCACACGCCGGCTTTGATGCCAGATCACGTGAGAGATTCTGAGGGACACGCGCAAGAAAACTGAGGCAGAGCGGCTACACAAGGCTGGTGCACTGCACAGTGGAAACAGGAATATTAATATCAACATTATAGCTGCTGGTTCCATGTATGCTAAATAGACACCTTTAGGGATTTAAAGGAGTTCGTTTCAAGTGTTTTGTGACGTGAGCCATTTCGAATAAAAGTTGGTTGCAGGCATATTTTTAAATGACATTAAACTCATTATACGATCAAAGCAGTTCCACACACCTCTATCTAGGAGTGTCTGTACCACCACTCCCTGCAAGGCCTTTCTTATCTGGGTGACTTTTATCCTATTGGACATTTCTCAGGTCTGACCCCACAACTATACATTCCTCTTCCTGACCTCTATCACTGTTCCAAAGACAGTCTCCCTCTACCACTTGTTTGTGGGATTTGAAGGACAACATTAAGAGGACAGAGGCTCTACCTAATAAGGGCTCTAAAGTCAATTACCACAAGCGGCTTGATCTGCCATAATAAGCCAAAATAAGAGTGAACTTCTTGAGTTGGATTTGTGAATGACTGAGCTCATAGATTCTTCCAAAGTACAAATAATGACGTTTATTATTATAAATACACATCAAAAAAAACCTGTGTGGATCCATTTGCATATTACATTGAACAGCTCAGAAGCTGATTTGTGGAATTCCAAACATGAAAAAAATACTTCCTTGCACTTTTTTGGTTGTAAGAATTTTGTATTAAACCCGAGGATTTAATCTGCCCAGTTAAAAGCCTTAAATGGAAAGAAATCTACCACTTATTTATGATTTAGGCTTTAAAAGAAATATTCACGGGATCAATTTACAGTTGCAATTTTTTGAGACTTATGGAAATCCATCAATTTCATTTTGAAGACAACATCCAAAGGTAGGTAGTTACCTATATTATGTGGGCTACATTGGTCGGAAATGGACAGAATTCAGAGTAAATATCTTTGTTTTGTGACTTTGTGATGAAAGCCATCTCTGGTAGTCTGAAAATGAAATTAACACATTTTGTTACATTTTATTCACAGAAAATGACGCATCCATTTATCATGCATCACGCTGAACATCAGTGGTTCCAAGCATGATGCATCTTAACTTTTTATAATTGTCAAGGTGGCTCCTGGGTTGAGAAACGCAAACTTGCACAAAGCAAAGTGTGAAACAGAACCAAACCTAACCGAGTATACTTGGTCTGAATGCATTTTATAGTCTGTGTCCTTTTCCTTTCCACAACAGTCAAGTTCAATCTTCTTCAGAAATCTGAAAAAATATCCATATAGATGAAATCTCAGTCTCTAGTTCTTCTCTCCTTCAGCTTTGGCCTACTTAACTACAGTGACGACATGCTTCTCCTTCTCAGACACCACGGGAACGCTTCCTGGTTTGCTGTGTTTGCGAACATTCCTCTCCCTGAAAAATAACACAAGGAATCATGAATGTGAAATGAAGCTTTCTGGTGAGAATATTCAAGGAAGGATGGAGGGACGGGGAAGGGAGAGAACAGCAAACAGTGAGGATGGTGACTGAATATGAGACTGTTGACCTAACACCTACGTCACAGACAACACTGATGCACTCTGAAAATAATGCATAAAGGACAGATAGTTAATCATTCACAGTTCAAACACATGTCTGACGTATCATAATACTCCTGGTAATTAAGGGGGGAAAAAAAGAAGCTATGAATCACTGGACGGCAGTGCAAACTAGGACAATCAATCCAGCATATAAATGAGTATTTAATGCCAACTGAGACCATGTCATAGAGGGCAGTCCCATCTGTGGTATTTTCCATCAGGCTGGTGTGACTGCTTTAGGTCAGACATTTCCTGACATCATGGATAAAGAGTGACTTTAATGTGGCTCCTATAACAAAATCAGTTTCTGTGTTATGTAGAAAATGAACGCGTACTTTCTACGACGAGCCTCCTTCATAACCCTCAGCTCCTTGGTCTGGTGGTAGATGGTCTTTGGTAGATGTCGGTGGCGAGCGATGCGCCTGATTTGTGGGTGGTGCTGGAACTTCTCTTTTAGTTTCTGACTGTAGTTGGCAGCCTCTCTCTCCCTGGGGGCCAGCTATATCACACCAGAGAGGAAGAAGTTATTACATAAAACAAATTTTAAAAACGATGGAAAAATTAAGAGAGGAGATGAGTGAGAGATCAAAGAAGACATCAAAGAAGGCAAAGAGAGAAGACGACAATTAGGAGAAAATGTATACTGGGGTCATTGTTGACCCTGGAAGCCAAATTCCGCAAGTTAAATTTGGTTGCCCTTCTGCAGCTTTCACACTGCGTGACCACCAGCAGCTCAGGTCTGTTTCGTTGTCATGGAGCTATAAAACAATCCATCCTCAGACCAGTCAAAAGACTTCCTATTTCCGTTTGATTTAAAACATGGCGTTCAAGTTATTGCAGAACTGGGCCCTGTACTATGAAGCAAGCCCAGCATATCCAGGGTAGGGCTGTTTGATATAACGATATATATCGGATAACGATATAAAAACATCCATCGTTTCATTTTACGCTATCGTTTGGTGTCGCAAAATAAACTGTTCACGGCAATATTTTTTCATTGTTTTAATGGTCACTGTAGTGGCTATATTAATTTCTTAAAGTTCTCTCTTTCTCTTATATTTAATATAACCACACTATGGACAGACAAGCGCCTGTTTCTATGCGTTGTCGCTAGCAGCAACGACGGTAAAACCATCGCGTGTCCACTTGTTTATTTTCCACATAAACCTTTCACAATAAAGCTCATGATCCTGTTGAGACTTCTCAAAATAAACTGAATCACGTGAAAAGGTATGCAGAGTATTTACAGATGAGAAGCAAAAAAGAGCCGCCAGGTGCTAAAAAAATAAACCTTAAACGTTAGAACAGGCGCTTGTCCGCAGCACGCCGTGTAATAAATACTCAAAGAAATGGCGGCCGTTACAACTTATGTCTAAAAATGTATGGTTTAATGCATCGGTTAAAACACTTGACTCCAGGTACACGACGCCCAGCTTGAAACACTTCAGCTGCCCGAGATTCACAGAATTTACAGAAAATGTTAAATTTTTGTGATTTATATCGTCATTGGGACGATAGATGTTTTATATCGGGATATGAGATTTTGGTCATATCGCACAGCCCTAATCCAGGGTATATTTCTATTATCTGGAGCCACTTACCCCAACGTCGGCAATCAGGATAAGTAACACACACACGCACGCACATGCACACAAACCCTTGTTCTCATCTAACTCTGAGAAAGAAAGTAAATATAATTACATAAATATCTCCTCTGAGACAGTCATGATGTGCAATTAAATACAGGTTTTTTTCAGTGAATACTGGTGGTGACTTCTTTCAGCCACAAACAGGAACGTGCTCAGTGGACTTGTTAAATTGCTATTCTAACAGTGCTTGTTTAGAGCTGCAGTTACGGTATGTTGTCTAATGTTATAAAATGTTGGACAATACACTAAGCAGTAACTTCTTTTTGACAACATGTTCACTCAAAACTGAATCAATGTCTGTTAAAAAGTAAAAAAAAAAAAAAAAAAAAAAAAAAAAAAAAAAAAGCCGGTGGCTCATAAAAACCACTGGCTAGCTGAGCATGTACTGGCTGGAGCTGCTCCCTTAAAAGGCTTTTATTCTAATTAAAAGCAATGATTTGTCTCAGATTCAATTTGCTAGAGAAGAGCTGTCAGATGCTGATCCTGTTGTACTAGACTAATTCCCCTGGATACAAATACTAAACACTGATTGTATAATCAACAGGAAATTCAAAATATGAGACAGTACACAATTATTCATTTCATAGGTTTTGGTTTGGAGGGATCATACATACCGGTAGCAAGGCTCTTATGAGCCAAACCAAAGTTTCTAACCGGTTACAGTGTGGTGTGAAAACAAAGCATGACACGCTACAGTTGGGGAAGTGGAGGGTATGACGCTTGAGATGAGCGAGTGTAACATAGGGACAGCTGCTCCCAGAGAAAACCTGCACAGGGACAGTGTGACAGTGACTGTTGGCAAAACAGATGAATCTATTTAGTCATTTAGTCATCCTGTCAACCCAAAGTCGAGGGGCCTGCACTACATGGTGTCAGTATTAACTGTAATCCTGCTGAGGCTCTGAAAACTTAAGCTATACACACCCAACCCTCTGCAGAAACCGCCACCACAATAAACCTTCCACTGCTATTAAAACTAAACTCACACACATGCCCATTCAGCTATCTTAGTGAGGACCTTTATTGAAATAATGGTTTCCCTAGCCCCTTACCCTAACCCAGACCTTCCCAAAGTGTGGGGCCCGCCCCCTGGGGGGGCAAAGCCATTGCAAGGGGGGTGCGGAATGAAAAGGAGGAGAGAAAAAAACGCTTGGACACTGCTAGCACGGGGCGCCCACAGAAACGCAAAGCAGGAGATGAAGCATCGCTGAATATGTTTCCAAACCAACTTCATTCTAAGCCAAAGACTAGAAAATATGGCGAAGCATATCTTCCCTTTGGCTTCACCTGCACAAGTGCCAAGGTAGGTCTCCCCTGCAGAATTGGTTTTCCCTGCATCGAGAGAAGCGCTGGGCTCTTCAAATCACGGACAAACAATATCCCACAGTTGTTTATGTTTTTAAACCTGTTTTGCACAGAGAGGCATTGCTTAAAAAATGTATTGATAGCAATGAAAAAAACCAAAAAAACTGCACGTAAAATAATCACATCGTGACGCCTCTGCCTTTGTAAATGGAGGGACAGTAACTGCGTGTGTAAATGTAAGCGTGTAAAACCTGAAGATAGTCAGATTAACAGTATTTTGTCTCTACCTGCCATTCTGCAATTCATCTCATGTAAACAATAACGTGGCGCACAGCGTGACGTGAAAAAGGCACATACCTTTGACGTTGCGTGACCAACTCTGTATTCCTCGTCCACACGTAAACAGAAAAAAAGGAGTTTTAAAAAAATCTCAGTTTTCGGTGATTCGTAACGTCGTTTACGTGTGGACGAAACAGCTGCGTTTTCAAAAATACCCGTGTAGGTGTGGACGTAGCGTAAAAGAGTTAGTATTTTATTACTACCTGTAATTTATTGCAGATTACTTGTATTTGCTTAATTGTTTACTAAATGTTTGAGGTGTGAAAGAAACCGCAACGGAGCAAAATATGGGTGTGAGTGGTTGGAGGATGTGTTTGTGCGTGTGCGTGCGTGCACGTGCGAGAGGGGGGGGCGAACATTTTTCTTGTAAAACAAGGGGGGCCCAGCAAAAAAAAGTTTGGGAACCACTGCCCTAACCATTAAAAATGAATTCACACCCCACTTAATCTTTTCTTTTTTTAATTTGTTTTTAACCTTACACTAGACTATAATTTACAAAATGAGCCACGTTTTGTAGCAAGTCCTAAAACTGTCAGCTGACTCATTTGGAAAGTGTTTAGTGAGACCGCTGCTTCTCATAACTTAAGCGGGATCACTTTCCCCACAGACTTCTATACAACTGGATTTCCTTTTGCAACCACCTAAGCTGGCCTCCTACTGGTGTCTAGAGAGAATGCACATCCAGACTGCCAAAGAGGCTTATAACCAAATTGAGAGTTTCATTATGTCCGTGCTTTCATTGTGAGGTAAAAGAAAAAAAGAAAAAAACTAGCAATGTGAGAAATATTCCACTACGAAACAGCTCTACACTTTGACTCTATGAGTCAACCGTCACACACAGATCCAGACTAGTCACTGAATATAACGTTTTGTCGTCTTCTTGGGACACCTACTTCACAGCCTGTCTCCCTGACATGCCCGGTTATATGGAACTTGGCCTTCAACTTGGAAATGGTATTAGGGCTCACTCTAGTAATTCTGAAACTTGGTTTTGTAGAACATCAGCTTGAAGTTGCTCTATGGCACAGATCGAGATCAGTCACATGTGGCATGCTTGGAACACACACCAAGTGACGGCTGTAGCAGGGTCCTTGCTCACAGTTGCTGCTAATCAGGGACTTGACCGTCATCACCAACCAGCTCAACCAACTGATGCCTTTTTCCTTACAAACGTGTAACTATTAAGAGGAGAAACTTTCCAACAGTATAAGCTTTATTACCAAGATGCACAGTTACAACAAAGAAGTCATCGACCAAATGCAAATTTTCTTACTTTTTGTGCAAAGTTTATACATTTTTAGCAGTCTGTGTTACCTTCAATCCAAACTCCACAGACAGGCTGTGGATACCTGTGTGTATTTGCTTTTGTTCCGTCGGTGTTACCCCAAACCATTTTTAATGTTTCCGACTTATCCATGTGTAACTTCAGTCAGCGTGTATTGTGCTCTGTTCTCTTTTGGTAGTTACACTGTGGCTTAAAGTCTACAGTGTACACACCAACAGCTGTTGCTGCTTTGCCGCTTTCCCTCTTGTCTGACTTATGTTTTATCAAATTCTCCATGTTTCCTAATATCTGCTATCAACTGATTAAGTAGAAGGTTATAACAAGATGCAAAAGACTGAAAGCAAAACCCAACTCATAACAAAGCTACAACGCCTTGTTTCAGACTGTAAACGCCTTAAAAAACATAAAAACTAAATCACAAGCACTATATTTTCATGTTATTGACTCAAAAAGTAACAAAGCATGTGAGCATCAATAATTCAGTTGCGTTGACTCTTAACATCTTTTAGGTCTTGGTCTGAAATACAAAGGGTTAAGCTAGAACTGGAGTAATGTGCAGCATCAGATAGAGAACTCCCCGTCAGTGCAGCGTGCTGTACTGATGGTGAAACAGACAAAGCCTTGAGTCGGCGTTTCAGCATTTCCTGATAATTAAAGACCATCTGAGTACAACTTGAATGTTAATGCTTCATTATTTTCAGAGTGGCCCCCCGCTTTAAGTGATTGGCCGATTTTAAACTGCTGATAGGAGCAGCCCTTGTCTGATCTCTTTAAGTGCAAAGCTTGCAAATAAATCTCCCCTTACACAGTTACAGTAGAACAAGTGCCAAAAGCAGGCCAGTTTTCCACTCGGAGCCTGCATTAAGAGAATAGGCGAGAGTGAATCCGATTAGTAATGAAAGATGGCTGCTGGAGATGGCACGAGAGAGGCAGCTGATCTTCGTCAGTCAGCCACGACCAGGATTGACAATAGCACAATATAAATGCTGATTTCTGCCATTAAAACCTACATAAAAAAAATTATTGCATTAACGCTCTCTAACAAAGACAGCTGGAGTGGAAATTTGGGAGAATGCTTTGTCGATGATTTGTTAAATAACTGCACAAGCACTGAGTTTTTTTGCCCCCCCCCCCCAGGTGCCCCTGTGCCAACCGGTACATTGTACTTATTGAGAGAGTGACTCTACCCTAAGTCAGCATCCATCAGGGCACTTGGCAACAGTAGTGCCGTAGCTCCTGGCACAGTCACCCACTCTTACACTGCTGAAGGTGGGCGCAGAGCCACAGCGGTGTCGAAGAATCCAGCTAACTCATAAAACAAGTAATAAAGTGAAGGAGAAAGATATAGTGTGTTTGACAGCTGAGGAAAATACAGCTGCCGACTGGCAGGTAGACATCGTGATGAGGAATTACCTGAAAAGTTGCCAAGAAGCAGCAAGTTGCCTTTGATATGAAATCAGTAGGAATAATGGAGAGAAGACGAGGGCAGACTCACCACTCCTAGTTTCTCGGCTGCGTTGGCTTTCCACAGTCGGATATTCATCTCGTCTGAGCCGCTCAGGATGTACTTGTTGTCTGCAGACCACTTTATACAGATGACGTGTTGCATGCGTTTGGTGTGGTACACCTCCCTAAATTTTAATTTTTAAAAGATTGCAAGGGAAACAACAGGAAGCCAGTAATTACTGTACACTGTACACCTAGAGACACTCTTCAAACCACTGATGAAGTGCATTTTATAAGCCAGCCCTCACCAAAACAACTCTTGTATTATGACAGAAGAGGGCTTACAGAAATGTGGTTACACAGCTCAGGTTTGTTGTTGTGGAGCTAGAGGTTTTTTGTGTTTATTTGTTTGTTTTTAAACAGCACCAGGTAATAAACAGGTATCATGATAATGTTTAATATCTGCTTTCTGATTACATAACAGAATTGAGCCTATAAGTAGAGTAATTAGTAACACTTGTGCTCTATCTGCTTTGATCTCACAAAAAAAGGGGGAAAGTGATGCAAAAATACTATATTTCTACTTGCTGCCTACTTACTAATTGCCACGTAAGCCCTCACCAGCCCATGCTGTGATGCTGTCCGGCTGGCAGCTAATGTAACACTACTACGGCTATTTGTTCTGGAGCTTGACAACAGTACAAACAATACAGCATGTACTATTAAGTCACATAGAAACCAAACAACGGGTTTGTTTTTTTGTGGTTCATTATCAACCAGCAGCCATAATCTGCTACTGTGTTCAACACATGGCCTTTTTCACAGGGTGTGTTTGGAGCATTTTGACATTATCCTAGTAGAAAATTCACAGCTGTTATTATTACACTTGCAATTGATTTAAGTTAATGTTTAACAGATATAATAAATAATATACTCAATATTTAATCAATTCAAGCCATCAGCAAAAACACATTGATTTATTGCTGTTCCTTTTCAAAGACATTCTTCAGCTAAAGCCTTAATAGATCATTAAAGATTAAAATATGAGCCAATTAACATTAGCTGTGTAACAGTTCTAAAACAGACTTAAATTGAGATACGAAGATTGTATAATGTGCAATATGAGTATTGTATTATGATGTTCATAAATTATATCATGGCAGAGAGGAAGAGCCAGTAATTGCTTCATTACTGTAGCACTACCAGCTAGTAGCTTCTGGTATGTTAGCTAGCTTTGTGTAAATATACACAGCTTATCTGAGCTGTTATCCTCATCTTCTCCTGATTTTTGCTAAATAAAGCGAATATTTCTTTGTTGCTGTTCAAACAATGTGTTTAAATGTAAAGGAAGAAGTGACACTGAAAACCTTTTTTAATAAAATGTATAACTGCATGCTAATTAGCCAGAAGCTAATGTTATTTTGCTAAATAGCAAACGGTCAGTAGTTAGCACTACAGACATTACGCGAGAGAGAACTGGGAAGTCAAACCAATGCTGAATTCTGAAATGCTAATAATTGTTTAAATTAAACTTCATTTAAATGAGGCTTCAAAAAAAAAAAAAAAAAATCCTGACAGAGTGTTCATAAATGCTTCAACATGGTTTCCATGTGGCGAGTCCTCCTACAGGTACCCGATTAAAGCCATAGACAATATAAAAGGTGGATACAGCTTCTGGTTCTGAAAAGTGAAGCCATCAGGGTCCATTAGCAGTGGTTGCTTAAACACAGGCAGTCTTATGGAAGGGAAAAGGGACCACCCACTTTTTAAAATGCTCCAAATTCCCCATCCTTTTTCTCCAGTCTTATCAGAAAATCCTTATATACAGAGTTTTGACCCTGGAACCAAACTAACTATCTACAAAAGTGAATAACAAACATTAAAATGTCCTTCACCTTTCTTATAAAATTTAATCCTTTTCCTTTTTGTAGTGTTTATATGGTTAAAAACAGTGATGAATAATAATATTTTTGAATATATTTTGCAGTTTGTGTTGTGTATATAAAGTAATGCAAAGCCCAGTTATAGATCTAGTGCAGTGTTCCTGACCTGACATTCAGTTTTAATCAGACAGACTTGTGGTTGCAACAGGAGCACATACCGTCATTTCAATACTCATTTTACGTCTGCTTTGGATTATTACAATGTTGTGGCTCATAATCAAAAGCCCTATTGAGAATATGAATGGGATTTTTACTTCCTAAACCTCAGTGTTGAGGTTCATAGAAGTCTATGCAAAATCATCGCTCCGACTTTACCTTGGAAAACACTGAGTTTACGCGCTCAGTCACTCGTTTTGGATAATACTGCATAAAACATTAAGTGACTTTTGTAAATTTTGGTCACCAACCAATATGCTCATTGGCTGACACATTTTGATTGACAAAATGGCCTAAAACACCGAAGAGAGCGAAGGTGAAAACATTCATCAATACAGAGCTTCACAAACCAGAAGGCAACATCACGGTTGCTACATCCATTTTTTAGTTAGTCTATAATCAGGCATGGCAGTCTGGTGAGAGCTGCAGTGTTTAAAAGTCATGAAAGTAAAGAATGAAAGGAAATAACATCAGAAGAATTACATATTTTTTTAAGTTATTCCCACTCAAAGGGGGTCAAAAACAAAACTATGAACCAAACCAAAGGATTTATGCTATAATTTAATTGCACCACAAATTATACAGCATAGTCAGCAACAGTACAATTTTTCCTAACACTTTGCTGGCACCATAAAGTTTGATCAGCATTACTGACCTGCTGTGTCCACCGTCCTTGGCGAAGATTCGGATGGTCTTGTCAAAGCTAGCAGACACAAACTCCTTCCCCGTGGGAGCATAGTCAACATCTAGCACAGCAGACACATGGTCCATGTGTACCGTGATGGGCTTGGCCAGGTACCTCATGTCATATGTGTAGAGGCTGGTGAAAAGGAAAAAAACAAAAAACAGTTTCTATGAGCTGGGGAAAAAAAAAAAAGAAAAGGACCAGCTAAAATATGATTAAATCAGAGTTTCTTTCCTAGACTCACTTGTAGTCCTCATTTGCACATGTGAAGTAATAGGCTTCCATGGGGTTCCAGCTTAGCGTGTTGCTCCTCATTGTCATGATGACCTTAAGAAGAAAGTAAGAGCAAAAAGTAGCTGATTATCATGCCGCATCCATGTAAATTAACAGGGAGATAAACAGATGCATTCCTGCACAAACTGTAAGGGAAGATTTACCTTTTTAAGTGGTGTAGATTCCCTCATGTCGTAGAGCACTATACTCCTGTCAGAGGCACAGCTTGCAAGAAGTTCAGTCTGTGGAGAGGATAACCCTTGACTTTATTTATCAGCACATGTGTTGGCTTTAAGTCGCAATAAACACCTGTGAGCTTATACGTCCAAGCAACCTTTTTCGTCACATGACTGGAGGGCGGGGCCCATGTATGTGAGATGTAGCACGTGGTATCTTACCTCCACAGGGTTAAAGTGCACAGAGCTGAAGCTGTCTACACCCCAGGTGAAAGAGCGGATCGGGCTGCTCCTCTGCTCATCCCAGATGTCCACCTGCTGGCCGCACGTTGCAAATACAGGATCGTTCTGATGATGATCCAGACCTGTGTACACAGTCTACAAGGGACATTTTTTTTTCATTCATACTTCACTGATACATGAATATGCAATTCTATGCGATGAAACAGCAAAATTATTACAGCATACTTTGCCCAGGATGGTGTTAATTGGCTCCTCTTCTTCTCCGTAGCCTGGTGATTCCATCTTCCATTGTTTGATTGTTTTGTCGTCACCGACCTGTTGCAGAAAAAGAAATCATGTTAGATGTCAGCTAATATGAAGTCAAACAATTCGGAAAAGTCTTCAAAAAGATGATCAGTTACCGTAAAGAAAGAGGTCCCACAGTAACGCACAACCATTCCCCGCACAAAACCTTCATGTGCCTGAAGCGTCCGAACGCACTCGTGTTTGGACAGATTCCACACCTTCACCTGAAGATCAAATCCAAAAGGAGAGTCCTGTCAGTTTGCAAGAATGGCTGAGATAAAAGGAAATGCATCTCTACATACCTCCCCATCACAGGAGCCTGACAGCAGGGTGGAGAGGCTCTTTGCGTGCTTGGCCATACAGTTCACCCCATCTCTGTGACCATCCAGCGAGGCCACGAAAGGCTTGGCAAACACACGCTCCAGCTTGGTGGCGTTCAGAGCTCGAGTGTACTCCCTGCTCACCTCAAACGGATGAAGGGACGGGTCATAGTTTCTGGGGACTAAAAATACACAGCAGTCACTTCTTTATGTGCTCAAAGAAAAGAGCATTTCCATTAATTCAAAAAAAAAAAAAAAATCCAAGCGTGCAGGTATGTTGCTGCTAACCAAGTCAAGTAACACAGACTGTTTAGGCTCCATAATAAGGAGTTTAGAAATGTGTGAAGCAAAATTTGTAATTCCGAACGTGCTAAATGCAAAGACAGCTTTGCAAAATTAGATTAAAAGCATGACTGTTGTGTCAATAGCTTTAATCAGATGCTAACACTGTAGCTCTTTCGTATGTATGCTGTTAGCTATTTAGCCGAAGAGTTTCACTTACCGCGCTGAATATCCAGTTTGGTCTCCCGGACATAATCATCCGGATTCCTTGCGATGACTTTAACTTTCATTTGGTAGCGGAGGGGCACACGCTTACAGAAAGGGAAAATTATAGCAACAAAAATATTAGCAAGTAGTGAACACACCAGCCATGTGTTGATAGTGAACAGAGTCGGCGATCTCGCGTTGCATTGTGGGATGCCCGGTCCTCCTGGTTGCATCACTCACAAGTAAAGAAACGAGTACTAAAGTTACAACATTTAGAAAGAGAAGGACCGGAAATAGTTTTTTCTTTTGTTTGTTTTCAGCTAAATCAAGGAAAACCAACGCCAACCTTCTGAGAAAGGTTCACGGAGACATCAAGCGACCTTTACCGAAGACACTTGAGAATAAGATATAATAATTAAGGGCAATATTACAAAATTATGAATAAATAATAGATATAGAAAAGCCTGTAAAAGCGCTACTTAAATCATTATTTGAATAACCAAACTGATTATATGTAATTTATGTGGAAAACAGTTTTAATATAGTTAAGTTTTATCAAAAATGTCTCCGAACCATCATACAAAATATGTCGACGTAACTAATCCTAATTTTTGTATTAGTAAAATAAATAAATGAATGAATACAGCATATTTCATGTGTGAATTATTTTTGAAGTATTTAACCGGAAGTACTATTTCAACAACGGGAACTTGTCATTACTTAATAATAACAGCAAGGTCGAGCACTGGGTCTGCGACTTGACTCTTGGAGAGTGCGTTACACCTGTGAGGTACCTCCGGATGTCAGAAACGTGGTGCGTCATTAGCACAGGAGAGATATGAGGACGCTGTTCCGTCCTCGTACTGTATGGAAACTGCAGCAGAGTAAGCGAGGGGTCGCCTCAGTTTTATAGAGAGTTACATTTTGACACGCTGCGTGCTTGCGGTGTTGTAAACACTGCTATCTGGTAGGATCTAGCTAGGTAGCTAAGTTGCCCATGAGCATGAGCTCCGCTCCAAATCACGGTCCCGTTTCAGAGACAGGACTGCCCGGCAAACCCGTGTCCGCTGTCTCGTTCGGCGGACGACTACAGAAGGTCTTTAGCCATGTGAAGGTAGAAAACCTGATCGCGGGACTCAGCGGGGGAGTGGTGTCAACTCTGGTGCTTCATCCTTTGGACCTGGTCAAAATCAGGTTTGCAGGTACGGCATGAAAATATGAACTTTTAAAATTAATTTCCTTAGTGTCTGATGTGTCATGCTGCTATGACTTTACTTGAATCTGCTAAGAAACTACTGCTATGATGTGTTTAATTTGTATCATATGACTTCAAGGTCCGTAATGTCTTTTAAATGCAGTAAGTGATGGACTTGAATTAAGACCGAAGTATAGTGGCATGGTGCACTGCATGAAGAGTGTCTGGCAGCAGGAGGGACTGAGGGGACTCTATCAAGGCGTGACACCCAACGTTTGGGGTGCTGGTGCATCTTGGGGCCTCTACTTCTTCTTGTACGTAAGCTATAAGCTTTAATGAGGACATGAAACGCTACACATGAAAGATAATTTACATCATGGAGCCCTGTTCGCAAAAACTGACGTAGGTGTAACACTTTCTGTGAAGCTAGATCACTTTTGTGCTGTCCCTGGCTGTTACAATGAGTTTTATGTTAAGAAACCGAGGATGTACTGTCCACTTTCACTGTCTGACTCTTTAGCAGTAAGTGGCTGCTTGTTGTTTTGTTAGCTGCACTGAAACTGGAGAATCTAGCTGTTAGCCGTAATGTTCGGGTTTGTACAACACCCTATGAATGAAAAAAGCAGCATGTATGACTTTACAACTGCAAGATGTCTTATTGCCCTTGCCCTGTTCCCTCACAGCTACAACGCAATCAAAGGGTACACAAAGGAAGGTCGTCAGGCTGAACTGAGTGCCACAGAACACCTGGTGTCAGCGGCTGAAGCTGGTTAGTACTACCCGTGTTTGAACGCTGCTGCACTCCCCCACCATATAATCAGCACATGATCAATAACAGCAGCTAGATATGACTGCTACAAGCTGGTAGTAACTGACAGGGAGTTAGTTACTTGTGGTTCAGGGCAGCCTTACATGCTTGTGTGAATGGGGGAAACTAAGGCATTTACAGCCTTCACAAGATTTTCAATGGAAATAAATTGAAGAAGCCGATGACAGGGAGGTTTTATAGCTACCATCAACAGTATAAAAAATGAAACCAAAACAGATGTTTTATTGATTTGATCTTGTGATTTTTTTTTTTATTTTTATTTTTTATTTCCCGCCATCAGGCACTTACACCATTCTAATGAGAAGGTTAGAATTATACCTGGGTGGCATTAAAGAGCCTAATGCACAAATGCACTCTGTTGCGCTTCTTGTTCAGTTTGGTGACACGGTGAGCTAATTCCAAACTGTGTTGTGCACAAACAGCTGGGCATTTGTGTGAGATCTCTAGCACAACTTCAAATAGGTCTTTTTTCCTGTACCACTTTAAAGTCAGGAAGTCCTTGGTCCTGTTCGTCAAGTCATAGATATTGAGTTATAGTAAATGACTCTTCACTGAGGGGCCTGTGTGCTAATCATGGGTCTAACAAAGTAATAGAAGTCACGTGTGTTTCCTAGTGACATTTCCTTTCTTGTCCTTGCCTAGGCATCCTCACGCTCACCCTTACCAATCCAATCTGGGTGACCAAGACCCGGTTGGTGCTGCAGTACAGTGCTGACCGAAATGGCAAGCAGTACAAGGGGATGTTTGATGCTTTGGTTAAGATCTACCGCCATGAAGGAGTGTCTGGACTCTACAAGGTGAGACATGAGTGTGTTAGTGTTCCTTATGATGTAAGATTGCATGGTTAGCAAGTTTAAACATTTGGGAGGGGTGGCTTAAACTGGGAGATTTTTCTACACCTGTTAATGCCAGAATGTTTTAGTAGTCTTTATTACTTCCATATATTTATTCTCAACTTTCCTTCTTTAAAATATTATCCCTGTTGAGTAACACTCACAGACATAATTTCCTCGTCCATGCTCCTTTGTGTCTGCCTCGTCCCAGATGGTGAGATTCAGTGTAACAAGTTGATAACCCTCATTTGTGGCAGCTTTTCTGTCATTTGTTTGGTTCAGCTTAAACATGCATACCCACTCATAAAGAAATCACAGGCATCTCAGCTTTGTTACTGAGATGGCACACTAGCAACAATTCCTTAAAGACCTGACAAAAAAAGTAGCCCACTGTGGTTTTCAGACTACCTGTTGGTGTCAGAGGAGAGACTGTGCTGTCGCTCGCTTAGATACCAACATGGTGTGTTTGTGTGTGTGGTGGGGATCATTAGGTTTACCACCAAACATTCAGTGGAGATTAGGACTCATATTTCATATTCAGATTTTGGGAGTAAGTACACTCATTGTTAAAGAAAGAAGGCTCGGCCCTGGTGCAGCTTTTGTTGGTTTGCTGAGTGATGTCCTGGCATGTTTTCTTTTTGAATTATTTAGCTTTTTTCATGTTTCTAAGTGGGGGGACAAATTAATGTGTTCTGAATATCCCATCAGATCTCACTTTTGCTTATTTTGATAGGAATACTGAAGACCTCGTAGGCGCTATTGACTTTAATCACCACTAGAGGGCATCAGCTACCTTTCTAGCTGGAAAAAAACACAACCCATTTATACAGGAGTGGAGGTTTTAAGCAGTATGTCAGCTTCTTCATTAACAATATTGAATTGTAATTTGCTGTCGGAAATGTTATACCTAAAGTTCAAGAGAAAATAGGGCCAAGGGCCCTTAATTTAATTAAGTTCATTTTCATTTATATAACGCTAAATCACAACAACAGTCACTTCAAGGCTCTTAATATTGTAAGGTATAAACCCTACAGTAAAAACCACAACAATCAGATGATCCCCTATAGCAGGGGTCCCCAATCCCAGTCCACGAGGGCCGGTGTCCCCGCAGGTTTTAGATCTCACCCTGGGTCAACACACCTGAATCACATGATTGGTTCATTACCAGGCCTCTGGAGAACTTCAAGACAGTTGAGACAGTAATTTATCCATTTAAATCAGCTGTGATGGATCAAGGACACATCTAAAACCTGCAGGGACACCGGCCCTCGTGGACTGGGATTGGGGACCCCTGCCCTATAGCAACCAGTTGGCGACAGTGGGAAGGAAAAACTCCCCTTAACAGAAACCTCCAGCGGAACCAGGTTCACTAAGGGGAGACAAGACAAAAGACACACTGTGGAAGAGAGCCAGAGATTAATACGAACTAATGATTAAATGCAGAGGGGTGTATAAACACACAGAGAGTAAAGAGATGGGGAGTCACAGATGTGTGGGCTTTTCAGTGGATAAGTCACACTGTGGGAATTTGAGTGTCAAGTCAGACCGACTTACAGAGTATGTCTTTAAAAGGGTTATGTTCCCGGTCTGCTCGGCACGTCTCATGGAGCACTGCAGTTCATGACTTACGAAGAGCTCAAGAGAGACTACAACAAATACAGAAAAGCACATTCAGACGCAAAGCTGGTGAGTCACTAACCATGAGCCACAGACAGGCTGGAAACATTGTTTAATAAAACTCAGCCATAAGGCTTGTAACTTTTGAGTCTAATGAGACAGAGCCCACAGTTGATAACAAGTGACTCATCAGTTTTCCTACACTGCTCTGCTCCCTTCTTCCTCCTTCCATTTATCTGTCTGTGCAAACAGAACCCATTGGAATACATCACAATGGCAGCATTATCCAAAATATTTGCCGTGGCCACAACATACCCATATCAAGTGGTGCGAGCTCGCCTGCAAGACCAGCACAATAGATACAATGGAGTTATTGACGTCGTGAGACGGACATGGAGGTAAGACACCGATCCACTCACAGTGGGACCGAGCGTGCCGGCCCCGTCTCAGGTTCTGAGCACAGTTCGAGTGCCTGTTATGATTGATGCTTAACATTTTCCCACTTGTCTCCTCAGGAATGAAGGTACCCTTGGTTTCTACAAAGGCATCATCCCCAACTTGATCCGCGTCACCCCAGCCTGTTGCATCACCTTCGTGGTTTACGAGAATGTGTCTCACTTTTTTCTCGGGCAAAATAAATGAGGTTTTAAAAGCAGGGCACGGACTGCCCCGAATGCTGCAAACTCGTGCTGACACGTTGGCGCCGTGCGGAGGAGATGCAGGGGAGGACCGTGTTGATCGACGCCGAGCTGTCGTCGTCCAGTACGTGTAAATGTGCTGAAGTGAAAATCACTCATGTGCACTGAAAATAAGTGTTGCCAAATGGAGCAGCAACAGTTTTTTTTTTCAATACAACTTCCTGACAGTTGGTGAAAAATGGCAGACGCACAATGATGTTATAGGGAGCATGTCTGTTGCTGTTCACCTTTATGGGGACAATGTTGCTTTAACAGTTTGTTTTTGTTTGTTTTTATTAAATACTGGTAGTGTGAGGGTCTTTTCTAAAGAGGTGGATGAATATTTCATCATGCAGCAGTTTTGTTTACACTTTATGCTTTCTGGCAACGGAGAGATACAGTCTCAACTATAAAACTATGAAAAACTTCATTATAAACATCAAATTCATGATCGGCTCAGGTTCAGATGTTGCAGATGTGTGAAATGATTTGCCTGATGAGTGCTTTTTTTTTCCCTGACGTTTTTGTGTCATTGTATCAGCTGTGCTTTATAAGATTTTATTATAAAATCTAAAATGTGCTTTAAATGCAGTCTCATGCCTGATTCATGTGAATACATTAAATGTTACTTTGTTGTTGCACAGGCAATAAATATGCAGTGTTTCAGAAGTGAGAAGTAACATTTCCTTAAAAAAGAAGTGCTTTATTAACAGTGATAATGCATATAAACAGGTCACAGGAGTACAGAGTTTAAAGGTACTGTCCATGTCTGTTGCTGTACTCTTAACGGCAGCCACAAGCTGAAAAAGCTACAGTACAAAGTTTATTTCCGGTAGACAGAAAAGTACAGTAATCGTAGGCTTGTCGACGGGTGTAGCATTTAAACAAAACTCAAAAACATTCACGTTCCCATCAGTGACGCCTCAGCAAACCACACCTGATCGTTGTGGCGCGTCGGATAACATGCTGTCACGCTACCAAAACTAGGTCCCTCCCATTCGTATTGCTTTATTTTCCTTACTTAGGCAATTCCTCTATGATAATCCTGGATACGGAATTCCAGCCTGTGGATGCGTCTCCTCTTGGATAATCAGCGCAGGTCCCCACCCACACCGCCACATCAACCAGCCCTGCTTTGACACCCTCACACAGCCCCTCAACTGCAGAGAGAGAGACGGAGAGGGAAAAAAAGAGAAGACGGTGCAAATGAATTTCAGGGAACACCCAAACCGAACGCCGAGACAAGTTGTTTTCTGACACAGCGGTGAAAAACTGGGCCTTTCAGGTTTAAAAACAGAAACAAAAAATAATTAAAACCATGTAATCTTTCATGTCTGCAGTCAACACTATTGTCATGTCTGTGCAGTTCATTTAAGGCTGTTCATTAGCTTAGCTTAAAAGGACTGAAGCTGGGGTGGAGCCAGCTTCACTTTCTAAAAGTCCCAAAGCAAAAAAGGGTGATAAATTGTGAGCTGTGGCTTCTTCACTTCCTCCATGAACAATTTGAGGAGCAGAAACTTGATGCTCTCAACTGTTGTTTCAGTTGATAACCCCGTATAATAACCCAGTCTTTTCTTAAAAAAAAACAAAAAACTTTAACCCTTCAAAACCTGCAGCTGAGACAGGTTGTCCCAACATGTTTTTGGCTGTAAATCTCACACACAGACTGTGTGTGAGGCACATGAATCCAATGCTCTAATACTGTGAATCTGAGAAGTGAACTGTTCTACACATCTATACAAGCCCTTTTGGGCACTTTCCAGAAAAAGTCTCCAGGTGTTCATCTCTCAGTTTCTGAAAGAACTGGAGCTGCTGTTACTCGCCCAAATCGCAGTAAAGAAGGGGGCTTGGTTTGCCATGTCAGCCTTGGCACATCAGGTCGCAGAAGGCTAATAAACAACATTTAATGTATTAAAAATACATTAAATGTATTTTTACAAGAAATGGGAGAAACTAGCTGTTTCCCCCGTTTCTTGACTTTGTTGTAGCTTAACTAGCTGCTGGAGTGTGCACACAGTTTTCATTTTAGTGTAAAAACCACAACAAAACATGAATTGGTCTGAAGTACAGTTAAAAATGTAAACTACAAAATCTAAGCGTCCTTATGTCCTTCATGTGAACCACTGGATTTAATTACTGCTTGGACTTTTTTCTCTCTTCTTATGGTGGGAAGCAACAGTTTCTTGCAGCAGCAACAGACTAAAAAATGTTCAACAGGAAATTCGTGTCACTCTTCACACAACTGCTTCTCAGGACGTCTGTTGTGAACGGCTCTCTTGAGGTTATTCCTATCTTTAAGTTCTGTCCTCTGACTTGGTTTCTCTAAAAGGTGGATTTTCTTTGAAGACATTCTTCACTAGCTTGACTTTGATGTTTAAAGTTATTGCTCCAGCCAGCATGGTGAGCTGTGCAGGCCCAGAGGCAGCAGAAGAGCTCTAAGACATCATGGTGCCACCACCCTGCTTTCTCCTTTAGAGCCTCCAATCTAGTGTCACTAATTGGAATAATTGGTAACTCGTGGCTCCAACTCTGATGATGCCATCAGCCGAGGGCTTGGAAGTCAAACCTGTTGATCTTAAGTGAGCCTGACCAGTGGAATTCCCATTTCTGTCAGTGTAAAGAAGTTTAATTGCACATTTGATCCCCAAGATATGTTAAAATAAGAAAAGGAAGCACAGTTTTAACAGGTAATCTTAGTTTTTTCTTTTTCTACGTGATAAAGAAATGCTTCTGTAACGGAAGAGAAAAACCTGTCAGCACAATTCTTCAGGCTAAAGTGTAAGAGATGGACATGTTAAATAGAAAATGTTCTTTTTTTATATTATGTATCATCATTTTGGGGTTTTTTGTAAAGAAATTTCTACAGTTGACTGTGAAAAATGTTTTTTAAATCCTATACCTAATGACTTTGGTGTAGCATGAATGGCCATGGGGGAGGTCTTTATCAGTACTGATAAACCTGTAAAACTTATGAAAATACAGTTAAAAATTCAAAACTTTTGCCTTTCTTCACATTTTCCAAAGCTGTGAAATAGGACCAGATTTGAGTCTTTACTGGGCTGATTCTGGCTCCTGGGCCTTACGTTTGACACTCTTGGCTTAGGGGTTCATTGCTTTTCCTAACATGAACGAAAAGAGTGCAACTATTCATGTGTTATGAGCTAAAATATTTTGTGCTTGTTCATAATTAGGACTTGGATGAAGACCTGACATTAATACAGGAAATTCCACTTCACTTAATGTTTCTTTCCATAGCATTACTAGCACCGTGAGGTGGGAACAAGTATTGTTCAGAGTCTGTGTCGTACCTGAGGAAGTTCTGTGGATGTTGATGGTTGAGTTGAGCTCGGGACTCCCTTGGTCTAAGTAAATAATTGACTCTATGGGCAGTGGTCCTGTGCACTCCGCTCCGTTGAAGGTGAAGTACCACCTCTGGCAGCATGCGTTTTTACACTTGAGTCTGAGGGAGCCACTGAAGAGGACTCTGAGGGCGCTGTCAGAGCGCAGCTTGGTGAACGTGCAGTCCTGCGACGCAGAATGGAGCATAAGTGTGTGTTTAATGTGTGTTTGCAGTGATTGAAATGCCTGCATTCCCCACAGATACAGTGAGATACTTACAGCCACTTTACCCAGATCGATCCCGTAGTTCAGCGAGTTCCAGGCACACTGCTTGTAGTTGGGTTTCCAGGGTTCCTCAAAAACTTCAGTAACGCATTCTCCTTTCTCGCCTTTCAGTCCATCGCGGCCTGGGATACCAGGCGTCCCAGGAATGCCGTTGGCCCCAGGGTTACCGTCTCTTCCAGCGGTGCCTGCTGGACCCTGCAGGCAGCTGCCATACTGAAAAAAGAAACAAGGAGAAGAGGACATAGTGAAACAAAACCATACTACAACAACATGATAACAACAGAATCTATTGTTATCAGACTTCCTGTTTTAAGACTGTCTTTCTTCCAGTGAGGTTAAATCCCTGTTTAAACTGCATGCACCACAGACACCTAAATGCTGCCATCCATCCAACCATCACACACAAGGAGCCAGATTACACATCACACAAACAACTGTGCTGAAGGAAGTGCAAAAAGCCGTGTTATCCAAATCAAGCCAAAGCAACATGACCAACAACCATGAAGCCGCCGAGCAAGCAAAACATAGCTCTGCTGTTAATGAGGAACTGAAGGCTCGGCAGTGGCCTAAATTAGTGGCTGTCTGGCCACTCATCCCTTAATGTGATTCATTGTCCTGTTGAACCTTCTGCTATGTTTAAACAGACGCAGCATCCTACTCAGGCTGACTCAAACCCACGCAAACACACACACACAGACGGGGGGGGGCGCTTGCCAAGCCTTACCACATGCAAATATAGACACAATGAGGATCTAAATAGATCTGCCCAACGTGTTCCTCAAAGGGACGCTCTGACCAGTAGATTGCAGTGTGTCGTGTAGGTTCAAGCTTTTTTTAGGTGGAGGTGGCTTTTCCTTTGTAAGCAATTAGGGACACAAGTTGACATACAGAAATGTCTCCTCGCCCTTAAGTAAGCATGAAAGGTGAAAGCATTTTGCAGATTTTTGGAAGGTCGTTGTTGCCCTTTTGCTCAGTATGCATCTGTGAAGTAGTTATGGAGAGTAGGAGGGGGGCATGTGTCCAAAAGGCATTAGGGCAAGAAAAAAAAAAAGCAGAGGAGGAGAACAAAGAGCTTTTACACCAACATGGTCAAAGGAGCTTGCAAAGAAAAACACCAACATCTTAACCAGACTTAACCAGACTTGAATCTCTGGGGTGAAGTTAAAAAAAAAAGTATTTCAGATGATGTAAATCTGAAAAATGCCTGGAAGTTAGAGAGTCAGAGCATTTATCATCAGCTGCTGTGAAACAGATGGTCCAGTGTCTGTTTTAGCCATTACGCGGCTAACGCTGGAGCAACCTGGAGATGTGAGACCTGACATCATCTGTATAGAAGTCTGGGAAGTGTCTGGTGACAGCAGTAGATTGTGGGTTTGTATGCATGAAACTAAATAAAGCTGGAAGCATGGCTTTCATGCACCTTGGCAAAATTAGGTGGCAAAACGTGGAAACGATGCAAGGACTCCCCATTAGTCTTGGAGTTGGGTAAGGAAAAAGTCTTGGTGTTTTACTAAGATTTTTGGAGAGCTTTCAAAGCAGAGTAATGAATGGATCCTCTGTCCACTTCGCCACACAGCTGACTTTTATATTAGCTCCCAGTCTGCTCTTTCTATAGTGGTGCTGGCTGCCTGCATGAATTAGACTCCAGCCCTGCTGAATATTAGTCGCGTACAGTCTGCTACTGTAACTGGAAAACTAAAAGGCTGCAATTGGCCCGAAGAGCTGAGGAATCAGGAGCATTTTATGCGTTAGTCAACACAGAAGCAGGGCCTGAAGCTCTCCTGGAGCATGCAGAGCGGAGCCTGGGTATAATGCTCAGCTTTGCGCGATTTTTAGATTGAAAGGAAGCCGATGAGATGCAAAGCAGTATTTTCGTGATTACCATGTTGGCCAAGTAAGCAGGTCTTTCTTCTCCAGAGTGTCTAGTGCAGTTGGGTTTTTCGGCATCGTTTCCAGTGCACTAGACACAGATGGTGACATAAGGTTTTTTTTTTTCCTTTCTTCTTTTTTAAAATTAAATCACTGTGGTCACGGTTGTGGAATATTAAAGAGAAACTGCTTGGGCGGGCTCGACTGGGTCCAGAAAAATAAATACTAGTTTCACTTCTGTTTGATTCCTAAAAGATTCAACATCTGTGTGTCCAGTTGGTTCCTTCAATCACTAAACAGATGCATCATTGAGGGTTATGAAATCCTATGCATAAACAATGTAAGATTGATAGGTATCGTGGGACTGTGAAATTAAACAGTTGAACTCTGCCTTGGGCACTGTTAAAAATATATTACCCAGCTTTAAACGTACATTTAAGTTTTTTGCCCAAATTGCACCCACTTATAAACTATTCAAACAGTCGGATGGATAACAAAGGCCAGCAAACAGTATGAGGCAGACCACAACTTCCTGTTTAGTCCCCCCTTATGTCCACTCAGTCGTGGAGGACAGCCAGATCTGGTCTGGAGTAATAGAAAAGCAGCTGAGTGTATAACAGCTACAAAGTGGGATTTTCTGATGTGCTGCTGTCCACACTATTCTACATGTGGATAAATCTTTTAAAACATTTTTTCCTTCCCTCTAATGTTTAAAGATACAATTTAAAAATAGCAATGCATAGCACTAGAAAAAAGAAGCCCAGAATGAGTTGTAAAAATAGGCAAAATAGTCAGTGGATGTTAAATGGGATGCACCGAAAAACAACTAAATGACGGTAAAGCTGAGTGTAATAATTACATGTTGACGTGAGCCTTTTTTCTCTCTCCCAGAGTTATAATGCCACAAAATCTGTCCACTCCTCTCCTGCCACATGTCTACTTATTTTGGAAGCTGTCGTTAACGGCTACACGGTAATCTTATCTAACCCCTTTTACCTTGTCGGCGTCAGGATCCTTTCGGTAGCCTCTGCTTCTCACCTTTTCCACCGCATAAAGAGGCAAAGCCAGGCAGGCGAGCAGCAGCAGGCGGACAGCGAGAGGAGACATCACGCGTGCGACAGAGACGGCCGACTACCGTGCGTTCTGCGCGACTCCAGCCGGTTATAGCCCAGAGGGCTGGACCAGGAGAGGGGGAAGGAGCCAGTCACCTCACTGAAATGCACTCTAGGGAAAACATAGCTGTGAGAGTAACGTTAGGGTTAATAACTGACTCACACACAGTCACATTCATTTCCATGTTTAATTGAATATTTTATCAAAATGAAACAACAGTGGTAGAAAATTATATTAAAAAGAAAAAAAAGTTCACAAAAATGTTTGGAGTACTGATAAGACTACAGTAGAGCTACATACGTCATAAGAAAGACCCTCATCCACATGTCAGAATAGGAACATAACATAGAAAACATACAAGATTCCCTTTTAGTGTTACTGAAACTGTCCTTTCACTCCCAAATAAATCTATGTAAGTGAACTGAGGGGTAGCTCAGTCCCTTACACAGCACACAGACAGCACAGTAAGGCACTCCTAATGAATCACAGATGTTGTTCTGGAGGTACTTGAAGTAGAGATGCTGCATGTGGTCTTTTTTTTATTTTAACAAAAATGATCTCAAAACTAATCTTTCTATTTATTTATGACAACTTAGTAATCAGTGGATAATGCTACTAATGACAAATAGTGCAAAACTTGTTTTGTTTCGTCGATTTCATACACTGTTGATACTATAGGGATATCGTGATAACTATATATAACCCTGGTATCAGAAAATGAAATATCATGATTATGGTTTTACAGAAATAAAACATTCCCCCACCATGTCCATGCACTCGTACTTTCAGTTTAAATCCACGTTCCAATCTTAATTTCTGCCTTTAAGTTTTAAAAAAACATGAACTCATGCATTAGATTTTCAATCATTTCCAACTAATCAATTTAGTAAAAAATTGAACTTAAAGGTGCTCTTTCATCAATATTCCAAAAGAGAAAAGTAACACAGTAATAAAAAGTAAAGATGAACTTGATCGATAGTATTATTGAAATAAGTCAAGTTCATTTTGTTCATTTTCTGTTGGTATTTCAATGATGTCATAGATTTCTCTAGCCACAGTAACTATGAAGTAAAACTCAGATATCATGACAAGATTTTCTAAGCAAAAATACATTCTTTTAGAAAGCTTCAAAGCTGTATTTCACCAAAATTCACAGCTTTGAAGACAGTTCAGCACAGCATGCATTTCTGTAACAAAAACATGGAGAAATGACCAGAAAATGGAAAAATATGTCTCTTTTAAGAAAAGTATTCAAAATAAAATCACAAGTTCTCTGAAAATCAGCTATATCAAGTTTAAGAGTACGCCTCAAAGGAGTGACACACAGTGTGTTTTACAGGATGACGTTTTAAGAACAATAGGACATTTAAAGACACTTTATCACAGGAAGACTTTCCTTGGATTCAATATTTGGCAATATTTTCACCTTAACAATTAAACTCTCAGTGTGGCGACCAGTCCAGTGAACGACTAAATATATGAGATATAAAAAAAGAGAATATTTACATAAATATTGCAATCGTTTACTAGCATGCATATATGCCACTGAAATCACAAGTTATAAAACAGCAGACTCAATGCATGTAGCTGTGCTGCTGCAACATTCAGGTCAAACACTGAGTAAAGCTGGAAGACAAAGTCATGACTTAAACAGACTAAATCGTCAAACACCGTTAGATGTGGGCTAACCCTCAGAACATCTGAAATACAAGTTTTGGTCTGTTTCCATTCAGTCACTCCAGTGTATTCAATAAAATCCCACAATGGGAACAACAACCAGCATCAAGCATGACTCCCATGTGACTGGTGTCATGGATGGGTGGATGGATGAGCAGACAAATTTGAAAGGTCAGATATCTCAGCAGCTGCTGTCCTTTGGGTCCTTGCGCTCCTCAGGCACCTGGAGCACCATCTGGTGGCTGGCGTCTTGGAGGCTGCTGGTGTGTGCTGGGTTTAAAGCTGAAAGCTGTTGCTTCTCACAGGGAATGTGCCTGACCTCTGATAGCTCGCTCCTTGGAGTTGCCCTAAAACCAGCCAGGACACATCACAGATTACTGCTGGTTAATGCTTGTCTGATGTTGCAGTGCATGTAATGTAAGGAAATGTACATATACAATAAATTTTTTAACATTTCAAAAATGGCATCTCACACCTCTCCTACTTACCTCCCATCTGCCACTCTGTGCAAGCTCTCTGAGCGACTGCTGACTTTACTGGAGCTCCCCGTTTTGCTGCGTCTCTCCCCCCCATCCCTCTCTCTTTCCCTATCTCTCTCCCCTCTCCTCGAGCTTCGACTGGAGGTGCCTCGGTCCAGGTGTTCCCTGGCTGAGGTCTCAGACAGTGAACCTTGCATGTGGGGCTCATGGTTGCCTAAGGCAGAGGTGCCTTGATTGCTGGTGGTGGAGACACTGGTGGGCGTGACTCCGGTACTCGTGCCCATGGACTTGGAGATGACCTTGAGTTTGTGGGAGCTTGGTTTGTAGTGCTTCTTCTTGTGCTGAACCCGGTTGTTGTGCTTTAGGAAGAACTCGCAGGACTCCTGGAGCACCCGACGGCTCTCGCTGATGGGGCTGTGGGTCACATGACATGGCATTAAACACATGATCTAGAATACTGTATTCTCACTCCATCAGTGACTGTGTGAAAGATCTTCCACGTGTTTTGCTGTGGTCAGAGTTGTGTCTTACTCTTTATTGCGGGTCCTGTTGAAAAAGTAGGCCCACTCAGAGCAGGTCTTCTTACTGCTGACCCAGAATACTGCAGATATGCCAACCACCAATGTCATCAAGTATTTCACCAGAAACAGGGAGAGGTCAGGGCGTTCATGATCTGTGGTCTAAAACAGTAACAAACTCAATGGTAATGAGATCCTTGTGATTTAGAGCAACTGGTTAAATAAAAAAATTCAATTTCTTACTTAAGACAAAGTCAAGCATTTCCAGTACAGGCATCAGGTACTGACTGTCAAAACAAGACTAAGCTATTTCCCACTGCAGCGCTTATAAGCTCACGTATTGTATCTTCCACATACCATACAGATATCCACTGATGTATAATTCTTGCACTACTAAAGCACTTCTAATGAATTTGGACCACACCACCAAATGACCGAACATGGGCACTACATGCTGTATGAAACAACAACAGGACAAAGACCTGGCCACTGAAATATCTGAAGGTGTGCGGCAGACTGCTTGGGAAATACAGTCGTCCTCCACCAGTTCCTGAGCTTGGAGAGACTCCTGTTGGAAAACCTTGAATTTTGGTCGCTCCTAAACAGAAGTCCGAACAAACTGGTGCTCAACTGGCTTGATTGAGGAAAAAATGGTTAATAATGTCCATATGTTTTGGACTTGCACCTTTATGTTTTGGGGATTTGTGGGAATTATTTCTAAAGTCTTTTGCTTTAATGTTTGCAGAAGTTTGACATTACTTTATGTTGGATACACCCCCCATTACAAGATGCTGTGTTAGTGTTAATGTTGTCAAACATATCCTGAGACATGACATATTGTATACGGCTCCAAAGAGAATTGTGAGAATAACAGAGGGAGAAACAGTGTGCTTATTTGGCCCTTGAGACAAACTGATGATGCCAATTTTTTCTCCCCACCATCTTTTTTAAAATTTATAACCCTGCATTAAATTGTGATTCATCTAAAGACCTCTTGTTCTTTGTTTTTATTTATTTTAATGTGGAAAAATTATATTTAATAAATTAAAGAAAACTCATGTATTCTGCACTACATTTTTGAGGTACCGCAGCTTCTAAGACGTCTGTTACTTCCACACTGATCTGTCATAACAGTCTTGATTTTGGAATCCCTGTACTCTGCAGGACATTATAGATATTTAATAATTGGGATTTTTAAACAGATGAGCCTTTTGGATCCTTCTGAGCCCTGATCAGTTTTATGAAATTTTCACTGTGCTTTGGTTTTGCCCTTTTTCAGCAGTCTAAAAAAGCTTGTCCTAAACTTTCACCCCATCTTTACTGAATGAATAAGTCACAACAACCTGGTTTAAGCAGGGGATGCTATACTCCTGGCAGCGGTCGTTTATCCAGGTGTTCTCCCAGCTGCTGCGGTGGCTCTGTTCGTAGGTGTAGCAGGCTAGCAGGGTGACCAGCGGGACCAGGTAGAGGCAGCTGAACACGCCGATGCGAATCATGAATTTCTTAAGCTTCTCCTGGTTGCGCTCGTCGTGCTGGATGACCTGTCGGACGTGATTCAGAGAAACGATACCTGCCAGGATGAGGAAGAGGCCGACTATGACGCCCACGCACAGTGGCGCCAGTACAAAGTAGCGCAGCGCATCCAGGTCGTAGAGCCCCACAAAACAGACTCCGCTGATGTTGTCTCCTTCAACTTTGTTCAGAGCCAGCAGCATGACAGTGAGTGCCCCAGGGATCCCCCAGGCAGCAGAGTGGAACCACACCTTAGACAAAATAAAAATATTGACTGAGCTGTAACTGCACATATTTCCTTGTTGTGTTTGCTTCCTATTTGCTACTAGGAAACAAACCTAAATACTTAAGAACCTTACCGCTTTCTTCTCAATGGCCTCACAGCTCCACTTGGGGCCGGCTGCCAGGAACCAGGTGATGGTGAGTATAACCCACCAGACGATACCGGCGATGGAGAAGAAGTAGAGAAGCATAAAAAGCAGAGTGCAGCCTTTGCTCTGAGAGCCCAACACCACTGTGTCAACCCCAGCAGGATGGGCCGCTTTGATGCAGGCTGCATTGTTTCCCAGCAGGAAGCCGATGAAGTATATGAGCGAGACAAAGCTATAGCACACAGCATAGAAGATTATGGGCCGCTCTGGGTAACGGAAGCGTTTGACGTCAATAAGGAATGTGAGGAAGGTGAAGAGTGTAGCACCCAGGCAGATGATGGAGCACACACCGATGAAGCTCTTTGCAAATTCTATGTCGTGGGGTTTGAAGTACATGTTGGAGCAAGGTGGAGCACAGTCCTGGGCGCCTAGGAATGATGAGCCATGACCTGGCTTGGTCTTTAGCTGCAATGGGCACCAGAAGCCCAGCTCTCTCTTAGCGGATGAGGAGATTGCTGGGGTGGTTAAAGGGGCTGGAGAACCAGGCACACTGCAAGGGTCCAATCTAGAGCATAAATAACAATATAACAGGATAAGTGCCTCAACATGAATTGTGGGTAATGAAACCGGGGAAGGATATTTTCTTACTTTTCACACATTTCAGGAGGCCAGGGGACATCAAAGGTGTGGATGTTCTTCTCACAGTCGGACCGAACAGCATTGCACTGCTCCCTGCAGGGGTGGATCACCTTATTCTCCTCGGTGCATGCTGGGATAAAGACTTGGCACAGGAAGTGGTGGACATCTGGAGAGCACTTCAGGTTTATCAGGGGCATAAATGGCTGAAATTGAAGAGATTAAACATACTATATTAAAAATCGGTTTTCCATTATAACAACTATTATTGCACTCTGTTCTTCCATTACGTTTAGATGCAAGTTACATCACCTGAGAACTTTGAATATACTGATAGATTTGAAGGCTTGACAGCCCTACTCGTGACCTGAACACTCACATGTGCGTGCATGAGTTATATAGCATTCCCTAAAGAAACCTTTGAAGTAGCTTAAATCTAAGTTTTCCAGCTATAACTTTTCTTTGAAGAGCTTCCAAAGCATTTTCATGATGTTACAGCTATGTACAGTCTGCCTACACTGGTGAATCCAGTATTTCCACAGACTGTGCTGTGCTGGGGGAGTAGGTGTAGGTAGCAGTCTGCACAGTTTGAAGTTTTTAAACATTTTTCTCTGAAAAATAGACAGACAGTAACCTGTAAGATTGTGAAATTACTTTTGTAAATGCAACTGGAAAAGAGGCATAAATATAATGATTTTACTTGTGTTATAAGTGCAGTCTGCATGACTGGACATTGTAATATAATAAGCACTGAGATTACAAATGATCAGGGTAGCAAAAGCTGGTGAAAATATTTATGCTACATAAGCAACAGTACACTATAGTAACACACAAAACTGTCCATTCATCGGCCGGAAACCATGATCAACCAGAGCATTGGAAGGGGGGGTATAGGTGGCAGGAAATGAGAGTGCGGACATTTGGAAACAACCAGGGACAGGCCAAGAAGGCTGGAATGCACAGAGCTGTTCATGGGAAGGTTGCTGAGGATATGTGTGGAGGACAGCCTTATTATTTTTGGATCGACACCAGCTACATCACTTGGAGTAATATGCATGTTCAATACATAACCAGTTAATAGTGACAGGCATGCATTAGCACAGACTAAGTGTGTTGTGCTGTGTTGTATTGTGTGTATTTCAGAGTACTCCACACTCTCGACCTCATCACTGGATAGCTTGCTGTAAATCTAAACTGCCGATATGCGCAAAGGAAATCCACACGACCACACTTGAGCATATTGCACTAGTTGATGTTTTCTCTTCTCTGCTTTTTCTGGCTCCAGGCCCACATCTCTGGGCCCTGGGCTTGCCCCCTCAGACATTAAGCGTCCTTGTTTCTCTCCTCTGGAGGTCCTGGACTTGAGGCTCCTCGTGGCTGAACAATCTGACCTTTATTTTCTTTAGAGCACTTACTGTAAAAACTGCCCTCATTTCAAAAACCTTCCAACAGGATCAGCTGCAAAATTTGAGCTGATTTGCTCTTTAGGGCAAAATCCTTCGCAGAGAATTTCTGCACAATGTACTTTAAGTATTAAGTGAAGTTTTGTTTTGTTTTGTTTTTTTAAAGATGACTCTTACTTTTCAAAGTTTTACTCAAACTTTCAAGGCCCCCGAGTGTCCGTTATAGTGTGTCAGTTTGTCTTTCCATTCTCTCTATATTCTAACACTTCAAAGTTTTTGCTCTTTCCAAAGCTGGCAAACACTAGTGGAAGGGCAGGAAAAGGTTAGCCCTCCTCCGGAAAATCCTACTGATAGGCTGGACTGTGCCCAGAATAAAGCAGAAACCTGCCTGATTCCAACGTCAGAGCTTTGTGATAAATCATTGCACATGTTCAAAGCGGGCTATGTTTAGTATTTAACGTTGAATGAAGGCCAGAGAGTGTAAGCCTGTCACCTGGGAGACAGGACTGCGGAGGTAGGACCGTGTGTGTGTGTGTGTGTGTGTGTGTGTGTGTGTGTGTGTGTGTTGGGGGGGTATTAAGAGACAGAGGATACTCCTTGTGGTATGCACAGCAGGCTTTGTGTGCGACTGGGTGTGTCCCTCCCCTTCCTCCAGAAATCAAAGAGCCCTCACAACAAAGTCACTGAAGTTGCCCGTGGCCAAGGTTGCCATGAAATAAGAAGCTGATACCTTTGCCAGATGCCACACAAAAGACTCCTACAGATCATGCTCAACACTCCACACCAAATGCACGTAACCCAAACCCCCAGGAATGCCAGGAGACAGAATGCAACAGCTAGAGAAACATTTCTGCTGAGGATATGTGCAAGACAACAAATGGTCTTAAAGCACATTAGCCAAAGTGCCACAGGGTTGACGGAGCAAAGCTGAAACACCAGTTACACAAACTTAGACTTTAGTCACAGCAAAGGGTGGTGATTAAAGAGAACACTACTAGTCTGAAGAGAAGTCAAATTTAAGATTAGAATTCTCTAAATCTGAGCAGATATTAAGCATATTTTTCCACTATGAAAAAGAAGACTGATTTCTGTATTCTATGCATGGAAGAAAATTTTAATCTGCAGGGTGTAAATCTCTAATTACACCAGTTCAGTGTCATTTGAGAGTTACTGTTGCTAAGAGATGGTCTACTGACTTCTGTTGTGTAATACTGACTGGAGCACATAACAGCCCAGTACAGTCTATAAACCTTTATACAAGAGCACAGCTTATAGGTGCTTCTACGTATACAGCTAGACTTCTTAGCTTGTGTTAGATTTTTCCTAATTTGTTGATGCCAACAAATGATCAGACAGTTATATCACAACAATAGGTCCTTGAGCTCAGCCCAAATGTTACACTGTGATCTGAATCATGACCTGAATTTACACAATAAAGGGACAGGAGATTTTCCCGCAGTTTCGAATGATGAAGACAGAATTTTGGAGAAATGAAAAAAAAAACAAACAACAACCATCAAACATATATATGATTGTGCTTTCTGTTATAATTGTACGTTTATTCTGTTGAAAACAAACACAATTAAGTCGTTTTTCTTCCTGAATCAAGATTACCCATATGGAAAAGATATATATAAATCTTATAAAGTTTGTATCTGTCTTGTGTGAAACTTGTATGAAAAGCATATAAGAGTGAAAACAGATATAAGATCCCTTGAAAAATTATATAGTGAAACTTGTATGTTTTGGATACTTACTAAAACAATGTACAAAAGTAATGAGAAAGTGGCCACTTTCATGAGTAATCACATATAAGTTTTTACTATTTCTTTTCCATATGGGTATACACTGAATTACCACTGGATATTTTGAGCCAATCTGGATATTGACTTTTGAAAGTTCAAAAACCCTGATAACATGTTTGCATATGGTATTTTAAACATACCTGAAAAATGCCGATAATAATGTTCCAAAACCGATAAAGGCGTTACTTACATAAGGATAAATTAACTTAGCTTGGATTCGGATTACATGCCTCATTTCAACCATTCATCAGTCATCCAGGTGTTAGTCAGAACATCACCCACTAATTGGATGGAAAAGTGGTCACGCAATAACAGTCAATACCAAGACCAAATGCACCCCATAGCCACCTATACTTACATGCAATCGCATGAGTGCGTGCAAATGAAGAAAAAAACCCTAAACTGATTTGACTTATCAGAAGATCAACAAGAAACCCACAAATTGCAAAAGTAATGAGCTGAAAAATGTTGATTACCCTAAAAAAGAAAGCTGCCTCTCAGCTTAGCGTGCAGAATTAGCTGTTGGCTCCACTGATCGGCTGAGAGCCATGGATTTTCTGATAAATACCGTTCCACGTTTACTGTGTGTTGATGGCTATTTCACATCCTTCCATTTCTATTGCATTTTTGCCTCTTTAGCAAAGCCCAGTGGAAATCTTATGGCTGCCAGGGAGAATGGAGTTTTTTGGATTTCTACTTGTTATTAATTAAGTACTTTCTGTTTGGTGTCGCTGCTGCAGGCTTTTGATTATTGTTAGGGTGAGTCTGAGCTGATTTCCTGTAAAGTAAACTGTGAATCTTAGCTCTGGTGATATTGAGTGTTTAATCCCTATTTAGCTTCATTGTTGTCCTATTATGTTGCTGTTCTATTATAGATACTTATTATAGTGATAAGCTCCATTTTGTATAGCTTAAATTCTGGTTCACGCCTTGTGTATTTGTAGTTGTAATAATGTTCTTCCCTGTGTTTTTCTTTGTCTCATTTCTGTATTTGTGGTTTGTGTTTTCTTCTCTTGTAGAACTTTAAGTCTGCTTTGGTTATTTCCTCTTTAGCTTTGACAGTTTATTTTCTTCACGTCCTGTGTGTTGCTTCCTGACGGTCTCCTCCAGGTTGTGCTCAGCTGTGTGTAATTACTTACACCTGTGTCTCGTCTCCCTCCTGTCTGATATTCCTTAATCAGCCTCCAGAATAAAAATCGTCCTGGCCTTCTCTTTGTTGTTTTCTCTGCTTAGTTCTGTGCACAATTCTGTGAAATGACTGTGGATGCACCTGTTTTGCTCCCCATCTGGCCTCTTGTTTTTGTGATTTTTGGACTTTGGTTTTGGACTTAGTCAGTGATTAAAGCTTGTGACACATTTTTCTTATAACTAAGAATGTTCTTCTTTCTTAACTTCTTTTACTTGTAAGAGGAACCCTAAGCAGAGCCTTCTTCTACCGCAAAGGTTTCTTAAAAGCCTCCCTTTAGAATTTAAGTGGACAGATTCACAGTTTAATCACTCGCTATTTCTTTTAACAATCAGATGTGATTTGTGGACAAACTGTGGCTGGTAAATACTGTGTGTCAGTTGAAGTCCATTACAAAATGGTAATTATATTTCAATCAATATGTGCTTCAGTATGGGCTGAGAGACACCGTCAATTAGTAACCGGAGCCACAAACAGCGCTGATGGCACTAATAATGACAATTATATGGACATGATATTCATCATCGCTGAATGTGGCCTGAAGTATAATTTCCAATTATAAGGAGAGGAAGCGTTTTTTCAACGTTCCATGGAAACCAAGACTGATGAGAACCTTTGAGGTGGGCCAGAGGCTGCCTGGATAAGTCAATAAACTCTGCATTAGCCCAATATACACTTTGAACAAATTCAGCCTAATTTTACATAAATTCTACTAGAATTTAAAATAAGTTCTGTGGGGTTGAATCATTTTTGACAATTGTTCACATGCTTAGCTTGCTTGGCCCGCCTAATCTATAAAACACTGGACCTTTAAATAAAAATGAATCACTGTATGCTTGCACGATGCATAGGCATACAGATTTCTACAGATAAATGTTGTGTAATGTTACGAGGGCTCACCTGCATGCGGTTGTATGCGATATCCTGATCATAGTGGCCCATCATGTTGGGGAAGAAGGTCATGTTGTAGGACGTCTCCAAGCACCGATGCACTCTGATAGGCTCACACGTAAACAGGCTGTGGGCATGACAGCTTCCCACCCACATCAGTGCCAGGCACACCCACAGTGGTCCTGGCATCAGCATTGTGATGAGTGAGTAGGAGTGGGCGTGTGCACAGTTCTTTTTTTGTGTGTGTATAAACTAATTCGAGTTTCTTTTTAACTGCGTGCGAGGACGTCTTGGCCTGGTTCAGACTGTCATCCGTGTATCATTCCTCCCAGGGACATCTCAGTGGAGCTGGTGGGCGCTGCAGCAGGTAGAATTTCTTCATGGTGAGTCAGCAAGTGCCTATAGGCCACAGATAGGAATTCCACATCCCTGAAAAGAAGGTACTTATTGTGACACAGGTTTATATTTTCAGACACACAGAGAAGTGGACGCACAAACCGAATTTTCAGCAAGATATCCCTTCAGAAATCCCAGCTTAGGAGGTTTTTCTTTTTCAATAGTACCTCATTTACTGCACAATTTCAGTTTTAGGAAAACAACCTGGCATGCATTGTTCCGTCACTTAAAAAATAAACACATTTTCATGATTTCAGTGCATCCTTACAAGTCCGTTGAGGTCTTAAAATCTTTGAGAAGTTTAGTTTGGGAAGCACTGCTTAGAGACTCCTCAGTCAGATGGAATCAAGCTACCAAAATCCAGTCAATCCCCACGCAGGCTTCGAGTGCATGCTTTTTACACAGGGTGGGGAATGCGCAAGATCCATGCTGATTCAGAAGAATGAGTCTCGGCTTGTTGATGCACATTAAACTTCACATTAAAGTGTCAGAGTTCCACATACACACTTGGTTTACGAGCCACTGAGAAACCTGAACGGCAGACAGCCTGCTGTACTTTCCCACTGATGTTTTGCCTTTCATAAAAACAGAGTATGTGTAGGTTTAGGCTTGTTCCTGGTGACCTAACAAGGGGCCCACAGATTATGCATTTATTTGATATAACTTCTGGTTATATTCTGAATTTTAACAATTTGAGCAAAGCTAGCTTTGGATCAGTTTGCACAGAATTCTTGTCCATTGAGACTAAAGAGACACATCGTTTATATAGGTACTCGTCTCTCTGATGATTATCTTATCACTGACGATAAGCGCTTAATATTACCGCATCCCTTTTTCCACGTACAACAAAATTCAGCAGTCCTCAAAGTACAGCATGTAGTCAAGGAGGTTCATAGTGCTAAAGTAGCTAAAAAGTAATTTACGCTTAATAAGCCCTTTGGTTAGCATATTAGCGATATACCAGGAATAGTTAGCAGGGTAAATATTTGACACGTTCCACCAACACTTCGACATACCATGCAGACATGGCTACAAACAGACATAATAAGTTGATATTACTGTCCAATTACTTGCATATGTCAAAGCTAATTACGTTTTAAATCAATACGCGAGTCCACGGCGGCCAGGAAAGCCGTTTGTTTCCCCGTAAATGACACACCAGCTGTGGGGAGACAGTGCAGTCAACATCCCTGCCTCGGTCGCTGCCATGGGACAAGGGGCCGAAACAACTTCGCCACAACCAAGCAGAAAGAACCCATGAGGGGGTAAAAATGCGAAACACGAAAACTTACCCCCAAATACCCAAGAGTTAGCTGACTTTATGAATAGTTGCAGGATCTGCCCGGTGAGGAATTTGGTAGCGTGTTTCCTGAGATAAGCTCCCGCACCTTCCCACCAACTATTCCCGTCCTGCTCTGAACTAAAGATGCTTTCAGGTGCAATTGGAAATATGAAGTGTTTTTTTGTTTGTTTGTTTTTTAAGTTAAAATCTAAGTTTCACGGTAGTTTGTGGGTGGGAGACTTCATGTGTATAATAGCCTTTTATATTAAAAAAAATTAAAGGGCAAGTTCATCTTTAAAAGAGTGGCGTACTGTACATACTAACTTTACAGGTCACTAAACTACCAGTTGAATGCCCCAACGAGAGTAACAATGTCAGTATAGACAGGAAGCACTTAAACGCCGCGTACGTGCAGACGGCAGATAAAGGATGAAACAATGCAAAATACAGCTGAGAGGGTTTATTAACAAACACCAACTTTTCTATTTTTTTACAACAATCATAACTTATAGAATATAATTCTATAATTTCTGTATTTTCCACAATTACCACTAGATGGAAGTGGGTGATTTTACCATTTAAAAATGTGTCATGATGTTTTGCAAGTGACAAAATGCAGTCGTATACAGATAAAACTGCACTGACGTTTCCTGTAATACTGATATCAAAAATATAAGGGTAACAATGATCTCACAGATGCGTGCAACTACACAGTGTTATATTTCTTCTTTTGCTACTTTCAGTGGAGCAGCGTAGTATCGCCAAATTTGCCGGGCACCCCGTGGAAATCCTATGAGGACCCCTGGTGTCCCAGTAGTGTCTACAATACTGCATGTAGCACACGCAGAGGCATCCCCAACAATTTGCCATGCCTCAATTATCCACCTGGAGGCGCTCTCTCCCGACTGTGTCCATATTCATGTGACCTGCCGTGGAGAGGCGGGGTTATAATGTAACAATTTAGGTCCTACAGTGTAACCAATAAAGTGTTGCTGATAACCCTGCGCATCTGGTCGCCGCTGCACCCTCCCTTCGTGTCGCAGCTGATTTTAAAAAAAGGAGCCCAACCTCGGACATCAAATGATCAAATGATCTGTAACGGAGGCGCCGCCAGAGGGGGACGGGACTGACTCATAACACATTCATATGAGGTGCGTAAGCTTGTGGCACATTGAGAGAGGAGGAGGAGGGGTGAATACTGTAAATTCCTCCAAAGCCGTGAGGTGCTCTGGGTAGGATTTGGTACAGATCGTGTGCTTGTGCTCTGCGAAGGATGCAACAGGATATTCTGCTCGCACAGGAGAGGTTGCTCTCTTCACCGTCCCCGTAGTTTGTGGACCGAGGCGCTGGCCTGTTGCTAGGAGACCTTTTGACAGCTGGGAGCTTTTTTTCTTATTATTTTTCTTCAAAGTGACACTTAATGCACTAAGGGTATCTGCTTATCTGGCAACCCAAACCTTCCCTCCTCCTCCTCCTCAATTCAGCTCCCTCGCGCGCTTTTCGTGCGTAAATCCTAATTGTCTTCTGTGCGTAAAAGACAACATTTGCACTGTGGTCGTTTTCGGTCAGGAGATTACAGTGTTTTGCAGGGAACAATGGCCTAGTTGTTGCGATTATCAGATCCTAAATTTATCCGCCTTCCGGACGTGTTTAACCTCTCCCACTGCTCATTTTTTCACTTGGTAAGATAATTTTTAGATATATGTTATGAAAACCTCGTATTCTAACAGCACTGAAGACATTTAGGGAGACAAGGAAGTTATGATTTCCAATTTTATTTGCTTTTGATCACACGTTTTTAGCATGTGTTCAGCTGGACTCAAGGGTAATGTAAGTAACACTTACCTGTGGCTATACATCTGAAGGTCAGTCGTGAATGGATCGATAAGTAAACCTCACTGAGGATGACACCTAAACCAGCAGTACACTCGGCTCTATCAAATAAACTGCAAACATACAGAGGCTTGCTTCTGTAAAACAGGTGTATGAGAAGACCCAGGTCAGCTTATTATTTGTACACTAAGCGAGTGGGGTTTCAATCAGAGTATCCAGAGCAGCTTGGATTTCCGAGTGACCTCTCTGTGCTGCTGGACATTATCTGTGGGATATCAAGATTCAGGTGTGTAGCACATTATGTCAAGGTTGTAGCTACACCAGAAGGACTTGGTGTAATTTGGACTCCCAGCTTGTTCAGAGAAGTGCTGACCTTGTTGATTCACTTCACTGAAGCCTAGCTGCCTGTGGCTGTCGCAGTCCCCGGGCTTTACAAGAAAAGGCCTTCAAAGAACAGCTCTAACAATTGTCAAAGTCAACAGAGAATGGAGAGAAGGGAGAAGTCAGCATTAGGCGTAACGTGTGGTAGCATCCCTTCACACGTCGCACAGGAGGCTGTCACATTGTGGCTTTGTTGAGTAGATGGACTGAGTGAAGCTGACATGCTGTTCTGTCCTATCAGGCTGATGTATGTGCCCAGTGAGGAGACTACAGTCCTCAGGAGCCACATAGCACCTCCCCTCCACCTCCATCTTAACTTCCTTTGTAAGAGGGTATGCCTTCTGAACCGAGCCTCAGGTAGGTCCGCACATCTAAAGCTCATGGCAAAAATAGACAATAACCCTTAAGGAACCGTTACTGTGTATGCACCTCCTGTGGCTTATCAGGAGGTAGAGCGGGCTGTTCATTGATTGGAAGGATGGTGGTTTGGTGTACGCATGTATGGGTGAATGTGGCTACTGGTGTAACAGTGCTTTGAGTGGTCAGCTAGACTAGAAAACTGCTATGTTAATGAGAATCCAAACACAGAATCAACTGACAGTTTCAAACAATGCTGACATTATTCACTTCTTTATTTTAAGCTGAGAAAGATCTATTTAGGATCGATTTGTTGTTCAATAACCGTGCTTGGAGAGCGCAGGCTCTACTAGCTTTCTCTATCTTTCTCTCTCTCCTGGACTGTCCATTCAGTGTCTTTTTTTATCTAACTTAATATATGGATGTAGACAAGGTTATACGAGCGACAATCCACCTATCTACCTAAGAGCCCAATCCGTTGTACCAAACCTACTTACTAAACCTTCAAAAACAGGTCACAGTTGTATTTTCTTTTAGTTTAATCAAATAGAAGGAAACATCTTTTTATTGTGTTATCAGGGAGTCTTTTTTTAGCAGCAGGATGCTGCACGTGGGATTTACTTGGAAAAAGAACTCCAGCATCTACACTGATTGCTTCATTACCTAGCCTTCCGACTCTGTGGTTTATTTATATGTTTAATAGTTTTTGGACACTAAATGAAGCTCGGAGGCAGGGAGAAATAATCAAGTGCTGATTTTGGCCTTTTCAAGAAATAAGAATATGTTGCAATAAACTATTTTCAAACTGAAATCTACTTTTAGCCTTTTAAAGCCAACATATATGGCATCGTAACATTTCTGACTGTTGCAGTCCTTGCGGTGGTACTTTAAGAGTAAACATTGGTGTACTTTAAATTTTAAAGCTGTTTTACACATCATACTTGGGTAATTAGAGAAAAAATAACCTCTGATAACATTATTTCTTTATTTTTTTGTGAGCTGGTAAATTGCAACTTTTGTAACACAAACAAAATATGACACACTGTGAAATGTAGGACACAGATTCTTTTGCAATATGACCCATTCTGAGGGCAGTTTAGCCACATTATTGTTCTTGTGTTGCTTTAGTTTTCACCATTCGGCTAACAGTTTTGTCCTAATATGTTCATTTCATCCTTATACTCTCTTCTTGGAATGTAAAAACCTTTTACTTTAAATTATGGCAATCCCCCCCCCCCCCCCCCAAAAAAAAAACAAACCTACCAAACAAACAACCTGAGTCATCTTTTATCCTACCTCAATCCCAGAGCGCATTAACGCATCCGCCCACACACACGCCCATTATTTCCTCTGTCTTACACCCCATCACCATGAAGGTGACAGAGTAAGCCTCTTGGCAGGCAGCATAATTTAAAGTGATGGCCAGGACTGGAAGTGGACATAGATGGATTTGGGTGGACAGACTGGCTTATGAATGGGCATAAGCGGAGAGGGACTGAGGATGAGTTGGAAAATGGGGTATATTTGCTGTTACATGGATCCTCAGCTTTCTGCCAGTCGGGAAAACTCATTTTGACATGTTCTGTGGTCAGCGCGTTTATCCTGTCAGCTAAACTGTGAGATAGACGCTGATGGGTAGGAAGCGCTGTTTTTGTAAGGGTGGGGGAATGGCAAATATGTAAATCATGGCAAGCCATTGATTGAGTCACTTGTCTAAATTTCTGATGCAATTTTAACAATGGAAATTAAAGATAACTGAATAATGGGGTGTATGCACTTATGAATGTGTTTGTATCTTGTGGGTGGGACTGATTGAAGGGTTTTAGGCTATTTGATTATATTATTCAAATTATTGCTAGTCCTGTGGATGTTTATGTTTAATATTTTGCAGCCTGGTTAATCTTTTGGGTGTACCTGTTCAGGGACTGTAGATGGAAATGAACTAGTAGCGCGATCTGATAAACACCACCCTTTTTTCTTACGAGATCAGTGTTTTTGTGCATAGTCTTTGATAAATCATCTCATAAACTCATATTTTATTCACAATAGAATATAGAAAACACATCAAATGTTTACATTGGGACATTTTACTATTTCATGAAAATGTTAGCCCGTTTTGAATTTAGCAACACGTCTCCAAAAAGTTGGGACGGGCATCCCGAAAGGCTGGAAAACTAAGTGTTACAGAAAAACAAACCAACTGGAGGAACATTTAGCAGCTTAGTGGGTCATCTGGCAACAGGTCAGTGACATGAGGTGCACAATTCTGCAAAAACCTGTGTCTACATATTGTGGAACAAATTCAGAATAATGTGCCTTGATGAAAAATTGCAAAGACTTCAAATATCTGATCATATGTTTTATTGTGAATGAAACATGAGTATGAGATTTGCACATTTTTGTTCACATTTTACACAGCATCCCAACTGTTTTAGAAATTCACTTATATTTGTGCATATTCTATTCACAGAAAGGGATGCTTTGCCACTGTTTTATCATAAATAAAAATATGGGACAAGCTTATGTGCCAATAATGATACTAACCAGAAAAGTTAAAGCATGACCAAAGTCTTTACATTTAATTCTGAGAAGGCTAATGAATGTTGTAGATAACAAATAATGTAATTATAAAGCAGATATAATAACCTCATGGAGGCAACAAATGCCTCACTAGAGAAAAAACCAAGGATAAATAATTACAATTTATCGCCTGGGAATCATTAATGTTCAAAAAGCCACACTAAATTCTAGGTACAGGGACATTAAATTCATATTAATATGGACTGGACTGGCATGTAGATAGCACTTTTCTGGTCTGACTGCTCGAACCATTCTACTCTATAAGCCACATTTAGCTTTTTCACACACTAATTCATGCAGCACTTAAAGACACACCTACAGCCATTTTTACAATCACTAATTAACCTAGCATGCATGTCTTTGGAGTGTGTAAGTAAGCTGGAGTACCCAAGGAAACATGAGCAGGCAAACAAGCTAAGCAGGCCCCAGATAATCAGGAGATTTAAACCAACTGCACCACCATGCTGCCAAATTATTCAAAAATGTCTTCATCCTCTGGGTTTTGTGGCCACTTCTAGAGAGTTTTATGGCAGAAAACCAACAGTTCCATATAGTTCAGTAAAAAACAAGAAAAATCAGCCTCACGGTGGTGGAAGAGAAAAAATAGGGTATCGTCAATAAGAGTAATCCTGTGTGGACTAATAATAGTTTTAGCGCGTCTGACATTTATAGTAGTTGTCAATACGTGTCTGAACACCAATAGTAAAGTAATCAATGGATACTGATATAGTTGCAGTGGTGTGGTAAAAGGTAGAGGAAACTGGGTTAAGAGATACTTTATGTATGGATAATAATGATACAGCAAGCAACGTTAGCTTGCTGTAGTTCCTTAGCTTAATTCTTGGAGTGTGTGTGAGAGCATTTCATTTCAGTTGTTTGGTGTGATTTTCACCACTGGACATGGGGTAAAAAGTTATGATTTTTCATGTATTTGCTGTGCACATTACATATATTTTAAAAAAAATAGAGATTTTTGTTAAGGTAGGAGTTTTACATGGATATATGTTACTATTGTGCTGTCAAGGTGGTTAAAATGAATGGAATTGTTTAGATTTATTGTAAATGTTTGCTCACAGAAAAGTCTTAATTTGTTTTAATCCATCTGTGGTAAAGGATAAATTATTATTGCTTATTATCATTAGCGCAAAATCTTTGTCTTACCTAGTAAATCCACTAAAATCCAACATCTGTTTTGTATGTCTGTGTGTTGTACACCAGTAGGGAGATGCTGACAGGACAGAGGCTCTGCCAGTCAAAGTCGCACCAGGATTCGGTCCTCTCTGCCCTCAACCAGCAGAGGAAGGATGGCCTGCTGTGTGATGTCACTCTGGTTGCCGGTGAGCAGAAGTTCCACGCCCACAAAGCCGTCCTAGCAGCGTGCAGCGATTACTTCAGGGTGAGTCTAGTTCATGTTAGAGATCTCAAAAACAAGTCATCCTGCCAATAAATGAAGTTCTTGAGCAGAGTAGTAGTAGAAGTGTTTGGTTGGAAAATTGGTCATGTTTGCAAGCCCACATGGTGTATTATATGTCACACCAACTGCTACACGTCTTTCACTAACCCACCTGGAACGAGCCCGAGTGTTTGATACCTTTTAAGCCACATACGTTGCTTTAGCTAGGCTTGTGCTGTCAGACAGCCAGGCAGGAGATTTCCTCAGATGGGCCGCACAGGGAAAAGTGCACACATGAGATTTAATTCAGGGACACCAAGCAGATTAGAAGGTAGAAATTAATCCCTGTTGAAAATGAGAGGCAGATTAAATATGTCCAAGTTGCCCGGGGATTATTCCTCCCGTGTGTGTGTGTGTTTGTAGGGTTTTTTTTTTTTTACTTCTGTCTGAAGAGAGTCGAGGGTGGGCGAGTCACACTCCTCTCCTCCTTTTGTTCATCCCCTTCACATTTGTTCTCCTTTTGTTCTTCGGCTCCTTTTTTAAATGCCGCTCTTTCAAGTCCCAGCTGAGCCGAGCAACACTGTTGTTCCAGCGCTCGGATTATTAGATCAGCCTGCTACAGTAAGCAAGAAAAACTCACTCCGCTCCTCTGTTCCTCTGGAGCAGCCTAACAACATTATGTTCATTTTGTCATCTGACTCCACCGCTGGGTTTCATTTACTTCATTTACTGAGGAGATGAAGGGGCCTTGTGTGGGGAATAGCAACTGTGTTTTCCCCCTCGTTCCACGTCTCAGTCTTCTCACACTCAGGCAAACACCTGCACACTTTGCAGTGATTAGAACACATTATGTAGTCCAGCGGGCATGAGGGATTGTAATGAAATACCTGACCAAGCATGAGTTGTGTACCTGGAACTTGTCCTGAATGTGTCACCTGCCTCTTCCAGTCCCATCACATTACTAAGACGTCTGGACAGCTTGGCGAGATACAGCCACAATCAGTCACACCAGCCTCACAAGCACACCGCTGACAGCGAGAAAGTACCCACACACAAAATGTTGTCTGTTCGCCCATCAGTTAGAAAGGAGCCTTTACCAAAAAACAGTCACTATTTTCAATAGAAATGTCACAAACTACACTAAGTAAAAGTCATATATTGCTTTGTGACAACACTATTTAAAAGACTGATCGGTATTTCCTGTAGATCATTTATAGACGATCTCTCCTCTGTCTAATCCAATATAGCTTGATTTGATAATGGCATCTGTTGTAAGTTGATCCCTGTGAGGAAGTTGGTGCGTGGGGATTCAATGTATACTGTGCTATTTGTAGCAAGCTGTAAATAAGTGGAAATAGATTCACTGCTGCATACAAAATTGAAAGTTTGTGAATTCCCCTTTCAGGTATTTATAGTAGCAACAGCTTATTTAGTTTTTTCTTCTGAATACTTTAGAAAAGGAGTTTGCAGGTACTACTGTGGCACTGATGTCGCATTAGGCAGTTGCATTGCATATTATATATCTCCGGACTGCATGCACAGAGGTACAACACACTACATGGACTGCCTGTGGCCTTTACAAATCCTACCATGTGGATTCATGGATTTTTTTTTCACATTCTGTCTCTCACAGTTGAAGTGTACCTCTGGTGCAAATTACTGACCTCTGTCATCATTTTAAGTGGGGGAACTTGCACAATCGGTGGCTGACTAAATACTTTTTTTGCCCCACTGTATATAAGAACCAGTACAGTTACCATTTGCCTTATAACAGAGTATACTGAAGTCAGATGTGAGGCAGTCTGTCCCATAGCCTAAGCCTGGCCTAGACTGGGCAACAAGACAATGGTCCCAAGCACAGTAACAAGTCTATAACAGAACAGCTGAAAAAGAAAAGAATCAAGGTGCTGCAGACCTCAGCCTGACTGGAATACTGTGCTATGCATATATAAATACCCACTAACCTCAGTGTACTGATGTATTAATATTGTAAAGAAGTATGGGGCAAAACTGTATCACTTATCAAGTTTTTCTAAAGGTGCTTCTACAAACTACAGAGTGATGCAGATTCAAATAAAGAATTTTGAATCTTGAACATTAAAAATGTAAAGATGCAGTTGAATCATTACTACAAGGTCTTTCTTTATGAAGTAGAAAGGAGAACAGAGTGGCTGTCAAGAATAAACAAACTGTTGCTCTTAATCATTTGTTTATTTATAGCAATCAAGGTTCAGATAGGAACACTATAGTCAAAAAAAGACTTTTATTTTAATCTCCTGGAATTTATGTTATTATCCTTTATTTATCCAGGTGAAAAAGTCTCATTGAGGTTAAAATGTCATTTTCAAGAGAGACGTGGGCAATAGGGCAGCAAAAGTTACAATTTGATGGCATGGGCAACTTCCCAGCCCTTCCATGTGCACTGGCACAGAATTGGGCAGGATTCAAGGACACAGACAGATTAAGTCAAATGCAGCATTAAACTGTGTTCATTACTCATATAGAGTGGGTTGTCTGCCTATCAGAAAGTCAGTGATTTGGTCCCTGGCTCCTCTGTCTGCATGTTGAAGTATCAAACAAGATACTGATCCTCAAGCACTTTGTAAGTATCGATACCAGTCCATCCAAAACAGGAGCTGTGGGTTGCAGAGTGGCTTGCAGATGAAAAAATGTGCTCCAAATGAGATTTGCCAATTATATATAGGGATGGGTATCATTTAGGTTTTATCCGATACCAGTACCAAATCGATACTTTTGAAACGGTGCCGGTGTTTAAACGGTGCTCGAACCGGTGCTTAAAGAATGGAGAACTCAAACTTTGTCCAACAATCTCTTATGTTTAGCTGTTTTTTTGTAAAAAGATAACAATGTTAGCCTTTTCTGCAGCTATAGGGCATATATGGTATCACTCTTGGCTGGAAGCAGTGCTTAATCAATGGAAAAAACACCAATTTTGTCTAAAAACCTCTCATGTTTAGCTGTTTCCCAGCGCTTTGGGGTCCTTAGGGACTAGTAAAGCGCTATACAAATACAGGAATTTTACGATTTTGACCGCTTCGCCTTGGGCATTTTTAATCTGTAGCTCTGCTCTAAAAGAACGTACGTACCTGGGCCCGCCTACTACGCTTGCAAAGGTAAAATGATTGGCTAGAATCCAAAGTGTATGACATCTCAGGAAAAATAAAAGCACCGAAATAAACTACCGTTTATGTCAGAACTGGTGTCATAATGGCACCGGATACCGGTACCCATCCCTAATTATATATCAGCTGATATCCTGGGTTTGTGGTGAGCTTTCCTTTATGTTGTGCTCTGTGAGCACTACTTTGAAACATATTAAGCATCTAAATCCAATCACAAAATCACCACGCAGTTTACCATAGAAATGCTGACCATGTTTATTTCTTTCTACTGAGGCAGTTAAGGACAGGAAGGTTAAATTAACAAATGAATGGTTTTCACAAGTTTTTGTGCACAGTCTTAAGTAAAAGTCTAAGTACTCTGAATCCTTGTAAACCTTCCTCATTTCTTGGCACCAAGAACGAGAGCAGTTGGCAGATTCAGTCCAAATGCACTGATACACGCATTGGTCTTTAAAAAGCTTAACAGCTGAGCCTCTGGCAATTTAACAGCTTGCAGCAGTTATGGAACAAACATTCCAATTAAACTTTACCAAGCAGTACCAAAGTGTAGACATGTCTCGTTTAATACTATTTTCTCTGATCTAAAGGTCCCAGCAACATAGGAACATAGGAAAATGCCAGAAAAATCCAAAGAAGAACAAACAAATGCAGTCTGAAAGGTTTATAAGAAAATTCCACTGGACACTCACAAAGCAAAAACACAGATTAAATTGGAGAATGTCTTCCTAAATGGGATATTGTTGTTGTATATGAAACTACTCCACTTTTTTTTAAATTACTGTGCACGCTCATCATAAAGGTAGCCAGGTAGAGGGCAGAACTAATTTCTTTTCAAAGTATTGGAAGACCAGCATACATTTTTAATGTAAAATTCAGTTAAAACAAAAAGAAGACATTTTTGTTTCTCTATTGTAAGATAAGAATCAGTGTAAAATAGAAATATTAAAGTGAAGTGCCTAGGGCTGCCCCAAACGATTATTTTGATAGTCGACTAGTCACCAATTATTTTTGCGATTAGTCGACTAATCAGATCATCATCCATTGGACATAAAACGTACAGCTTATTGCACCAGCAGCATCTGCTCTCATATAACTATCATTAGCTTCCAGCTTTAAGTGTTTAAGGTATGTGCTAACTAAAAATAAAGACAAGATGATAGTTTATTAAATTTTAATGAAATTTGCAGATTGTTTCGGTTTAATAAACTCCTTGCTCTCTAAAATATAACAGGACACCGGAGTATATTCTCGAGCATCTCACACTTCTGATAATCAGCTGTCTGCTTGACGTTTATTCAGCTGTGTAAACACTATAACTTTAATCTCAGCCAAACCGATTTACTCAGGAACAAATAAAACACGGAACAAAGCCAAACAATAACATTTTTAAGTTATCTAAGTGACTTATATATGTTTAACCTGAGTAGCGAAAGACAGGTGTTCTCACGGGCTCTAGTGAGGCTTGCCCCCGGCTAGCAATCGAGCTAGTGGGTAACAGACGTCTCTGAAAACGTCGGAGCGCTTTTGAAAATATGTGGTGTCTTGATAAACTGAGCAGATATTTGAGGTTTACACAGCTACATTCTCACCTGAAAATGTGTTAAACGTTTATTTTGCGACCCAGAAAGAATAATAAGAATAACATTAAAACTAACTAGCTGCCGCCATTGTTGGAAACTGAGCTGGGCCGCGCTATGAATTCTGGGACAGAGCTACTTCTTCTTCTTTGGGGTTTAACGGCAGCTGGCATCCTTGAACATGCAGTGCTGCCATCTTCTGTTTCATTCCGTTATTACACTCTTAAATCCTACTACTCATTCCTGCGTCTTTTGGGATCTTACAAAGCTTCAAACGACGCGTCAACTATTAAATCAGTCGTCGACGATTTTGATAGTCGACGTAATTGTGACTAGTCGACTAATCATGGCAGCCCTAGAAGTGCCCCAAAAAGCAAAATCATCCATTTACCAAATACAGTCAACTATTCTTTTTGGTCTTTTCTAATAAACATACTTGCAAGTGTAGTCTCCTTCCCTGGAGATAAACCACTACTTTTCTCAGACTGAATACTGTAATTTTTCACTGGGTGCGTGAGGAAGTCACGAGTCCTCTATGGTATGATCAGGCCAAGCAGGCACACACAAATTTTGCCAGCGGGTCAGGCTAACTGCAACGCTACACCCCCACTGCAGCAGTGTGTGAAACGACTGCAGCGAGCATGGCTCTGTGGCGCAATGTGTCTCTGCGATAGATCTATATCCCAAATCAGGGTAGCCATCCGTCACCACCAGTGCTCCCTGAGCTCCTTCACCAAGGTCAGGAGCGCTCATGCTGAAGGCACACAACTCTATGAGCACTTCTCAGGGTGCCCTGTCTCTGTATATCGTAGGCAGTCTATATTGTTTGTCCTCCACTCTTTACTTCCTGCTTGTGTCTCAATGCTTTTTTGTGTGTGTTTTATGTTCTTGCAGACAGACCAAAGCTCAGCCGCTATCACATCCCGGGTGGTGAATCAACAAGACTGAGCTTTGAAGACAGATACGCAGACACTGGTTTAAAACTCAGCGTAGCCCATTTCTCACATCATGCTCACAATACAGAAGGGCCATTTGCCAGAGAAGGGGGTGGGCGTTGGTGCCTGGTGAAAGTTCATGTGTGCTATGAATCAGGGAAAGCCACATTCATTATAAGCGAAATGAATGTGGCTTTCACAACAGAAGGAGATCCTGCGATAACCAGGCAGCCCGGGGGCTTTTGAAGCTTAAAATGCTGTCACACACCAGCGTCTCAGTGGAGATAGAGTGGAGCGACCGTGTTGCACATTGCACTGTGATTAAAAAGATACTTTAAAATTGCAAGTTAGCTAAGATCACTATCCTGAAAAGCAAGGAAACTTTGGATACAGAAACAGCTGGAATTAATTTTCAAAAGCGGTTTAGTGGTGCTGTTTGTCCCATTACAGGAGAAACATTGAGACACCACATTTAAAGATGGTATAACGTTACTCTAGCTCAGAACTCAGGTGACAGGTAGCAGATGATCGTCATCATGGCCATGCTTAACCTGTAAAACTCCTTCTTTCTCTCTTCCCCTCAACACTGCTGCGCACTGCTGGTTGGCCGTGATCAATAGCGCTGTCATCCCTTCATGGTGTGACACCAATCAATAGCTTTGATTAGCGAGCAGCAAGGTGGACTCACACACAGCAGGGCCAGACTGCAGATGCTGTGTCCACGGCTTTGATTTCACATGGAGTTTGACATGTACTGTGCTCATGCACGTGTGTGTGTGTGTGAGACAGGATGAGGGAAAGACAGAGGGGTATAACAGAAAGTACTGATTGTGCTATTTCTTTCTGTTGACCTTCAGAGCCAAGGCAGGTAAATCAATACGAAAAGGGTTCTAGGATGCTGCGTCTGGCAGGTTTTGATTAACTATCAGGCTGTTTTTTTGTTTTTGTTTTTTTTTCTCAAGTGTGTCGTAACCTCCAGATATTTATATGATGAACCTCCAGAGCCACCTCTGAAAGACTGGAGAAACAAATGTGAATGGTTGTGATCACTGGACTTTTTCTAATACAGTATTATATGTGTTTGCTTCTTTTATTTCAACAAAGAAAGAAAATGCCACATGAAATATGTGTGATGTAATGTTCCCTCAGCTGACCTCCATGTTTTGGCTCTGTGTCATCAGGCCATGTTCAGCCTGTGCATGGTGGAGAGCGAGGCAGATGAAGTGACTCTGCAGGGAGTGACCAGCGTCGGACTGAAGCACGCTTTAGATTTCGCTTACACTGGACAGGTGAGTTTGAGCCATCGTGAGCAGACTGACAAAAAAACCCCAAAACAACAACAACATTTGCAGAGATGGAAATGCTGTCGACAGAAAATCTCATGAAAAGAAATCACAGTACACCACACAGAAATTTTTAGATTAATATCCAGAAAGTTATTTATCAGTACATATCATTACATTTGCTAAACTGTGGGTGAACGTCCACTACTACTGTTAAATTGTTCTGATGTATCATTAGGTTTAGAAACCAAGTTCTCTGCCAGGTGACATAGTTTGTTGACTCTGATTTATTGAATCCTTATTTGGCTGCCTAATCAGCCTTACTTTCTACACTGTTTCAAGGCTAAGCTACATTGCCTGATCCCATTTGCCTGATTGGCAGTTTCGTCTCATTTGGACGTCTAGGCCTGCTCAATTGATCAGCCTTCGTTGCTTTAAATTTGCAACCTCTCTGGAATGAAATGCTTTAACCTGTAGTGCAAGAAATAATATATATGTTTTTAATATAAAAATATACAGTAATAACGCAAGCAACCACAAAATCCCCTGGGGCCCACCCAAACTTAAATCTTCACTCCAATGAAAATACAAGAGAAAGTGATGTATTTCCTTGACTGTTTTATTCAGGAAACATAAACAACACAGTCCTTTGGCTATAAATCACCACCCATCCATATGTAAAGTGTTAAAGCCCATGTGTGACCCACCTGGATGCAAATTTCAATACAAAAGTAAGTAAATTTAGGTCAGAGCAATGAGTAATATCACAAACTAACAACCTCCTATTACCAGTTTTAATTCACTTTTTATCTAAACAAATTAATTTACATATATAAATATGCAACTGTAAATAATTTCACACTGAATTTCTGTTATTACTACAGCCTACCTGCAGTACTGGCCCCCACTTTGGAATTCACTTTGTTAAAAAGATACTTCTGTTAAACCCCTTGAGTTAAAGCTGAAAGTCTGGACTTCAGTCACATCTTGACTGTTTGACTGAGACAAAATCCATCCATTTTTTAAATATACAGTCCTAGAAAACAAGTAAATGGGCTGGCTAGCAGCAATCTCTGAGATGCAAGTTATGTTTGTTTTCCCTACTGTTCACTGAAATACACCGTATAAAGACAACATAAACGCTCAAGTGGTTTAGCAAATTTATTTAGCCAAGCTAACCAAGCTATATAAGCAAGCACAGTGCAGCTACTCAGCATGCTAAGCTAACCAGCATGTTCTTAGTACTGGCAGACAGTAGCCAAACACTAAACTAACTCCCTCAGCTAGCATAGCAGCACACAACATAACTGGCTAACAAGCTATGAAGAATATTTGCAGAATTGATTCCAGTGCTGTTCTTCTTTGATATATACACTTTACATGTACATGTATATTGTTGTTTAAAGAGCTTGGAAAGAAAAGCGTCTGGACTTCTTTGAGTTGCTTGAAGATGTTTCACCTCTCATCCGAGAAGCTTCTTCAGTTCTAAGGTCAAATGGGGGAGAGTCCCAGATTTAAACCCAGTGGGAGTTTCACCCCAAAGAGGGACAAAGGACCCCTGATGATCCTCTACCTAATCACATGAGCCAAGGTGTGAAAGCGGGTGTGGGTCACAATCAGTCAGGGTTTCAGGTGAGCTCATTGTGAAACCTGGTCCCACCCTATCGTGTGATTTCCTGAGGTCAGATGGCCCAGGATGTGAGTGGACGTTAAGGCCTCTTTGACTCCCATCACCCTCTGGAACACAAACTTAGGGTAATCAGGACCCTACACCACCGGGCAGAACATGTTCCCTCTAAGCCTGAAGGAAAAAAGAAGGAACACACACATGTAAAGGAAGCACTTAAAACATGCTTCTATCCTAATTGGGCATTCATAAAGTCAGCAAAGATGCACAGAAAAGAAGATCAGACACCAGCGAGGGAGGATAAGAAGGACAGACGCAACAACATTGTCATCCCCTATGTAGCCGGTGTATCAGAGAAACTCAGGAGAGTTTTCTCCAAGCACGACATCCCAGTGTACTTCAGACCCAGCAACACACTCAGACAAAAACTAAACACAAACTTAACAATGTGGTGTATGCTGTACAGTGCAGCGAGGAATGCTCAGACCTCTACATCGGAGAGACCAAACAACCACTTCACAAGCGCATGGCACAACATAGAAGAGCCACCTCCACAGGACAAGACTCAGCAGTTCATCTGCATCTTAAGGATAAAGGTCACTCTTTCAAGGATGCCAACGTTCACATTTTGGACAGAGAGGACAGATGGTTTGAAAGAGGAGGGAAAGAAGCCATTTACGTCCACTGTGAGCGACCATCTTTGAACAGAGGCGGTGGTTTATGATACCAACTGTCTGCCATCTATAATCTATAATCCAGTTTTGAGTTCCCTTCCCAGACGCCTTAACGTCCACTCACATCCTGGGCCATCTGACCTCAGGAAATCACATGATAAGGTGATTTGACCTTAGAACTGAAGAAGCTTCTCGGATGAGAGGTGAAACGTCTTCAAGTAACTTAAAGAAGTCCAGACGCTTTTCTTTCCAAGCTCCTTAGACTACGATGACCTGGATGACTGAGAACCTTCACAGATATATTGTTGCTTGTTAGTAAATATCTTGCCAAACAGTTTTTTGCAGTTTGGGACTGTGTTGTCATGCATACCTGTAAATAAGTGTTCATCAAACAGTGATGCTGGTAATTGATTTAAGAACAATGAATGTGTGTATTTATTATTTATGAAAATCAGTTTTTACTGTCTCACTATATATGGTGAAATAATAAATAAAAATAAGATAAAAAATAATAACATGATAAATGAACACACGTCTGTGTTTTCATATATTAGCAAAGCGAACAAGCACCAGGGGCCTGGTTTTTGCTAGTAGTAGAGACGCTGTGGCTGGTCAAAGTAAAGATAAATTTGACTACTTTGAATGCCAGAGGGTTATCTGTCAAAGAGCATTATGTAGTTCATAAGATGACCAAGCTGATGTTAGTAGATTAAAAATCCTATGTGCTGGCTATATTTTATAATTAAAGGGGAGTATAAAAACAGCATACAAATGTGAAATACTCAAATACTGTACATTTACTTTAAAGCTGAAAATAACTTAATATTCTATCAGTGCCAAATATGTCACAAAACTAAATAAAAACATGGATTCTGCAGATTACCTCTTTAATCTCAGCAGCATAAGCTCCTACCGCTGGATGACTGAGTGTGCAGGTGCTTTATCAGATTTTTACTATGAACTATGAACTATGCACCTGCCCTGGCCACTCTGGTTAAAATAAAAACAGAAGAGCACACAATTACATTTCAGTGCTAAAGGTTCTTGTGAGTTCATGTCCTTGTCTTGTCGCCCAGTCGACAAAGAACGAGTGCGTGAGAATTCCTGTAAACCTTTCTTGACATTTTTTGTGCCAATGATTCTTGCTTCACTAAGCAGCCCAGCGGCTTATTTTGTGTACCAAGAGGCCAGGAACTTTGTAATTACTCCTAATTTTATTTCCACAGTGGAAATGAGCAAAGAGTGAGTCGGTTAGCCAGTGTAAGTAGGTCAACAGCAGGCTTGCAAGCCGCCCCGCTTTGGTTGGCTCAGCTCCTGTCTGCCCAGAGGAGATGATAGCAGATGAGATGAGGGCAATAAGCTTACCCCCAGACCGTTAATAATGACCTACTAAAAATCCTTTAGCCACATGTCATAGGCCAGCAGGGTGAAGGAGGAGGCATGCCATCAGTAGCTTCATAGGATTTCTTTTATTTTTTCACTGGCTGCCAACCACAGCGGATCTCTCAATCAATTAAACATCCTGCAGCGCTGCCACAGTTTTATTAGCCACACGGTACCAGATCACATGGCAGAGGACATGCGTTCTGCCTTACACGCATCTTCTTCCATTTTATATCTCCTCCAGGTGAAAGCTAGTAAGCGGCAATAACTGCTGGTTTACACAAGAGCTCATTGTACTCCCACACTGAAGCGGGCACGGAGTTATAAAACTGACTTCTGCTGTGTGAGGTAGAGGTGCTCTAACTGTAGTGGGCTTCTGGAGTGGATAGGAGAGCACGATATGAAGAGAGTTCACTTACTGTTATTACAGTCATCATTGCTGCTGCTGCTGCCTGACAGGATGCTGATTGAGTGAAAAAGGGAAAAAATGCGGGGTTTGATGTTTTTGATAGCATGCTTTCCTCAGTTCATAGTCACAGAATAGATGAAGAGGTGCTTGGAAATTAGTTTTTTCAAATCAACATTTTTATCTGCTCTGTTCTGCTGTTTTTTTCTTCTCTAGCTCAGTGTATCTAGATTCTTGTTAATGAAGCGAAAACCACTTGCTATTGCTCTCTGTCTTAATATGTTAAGCTTACGAGGCCCATAGATGGTGCGGCTTGTTAACTGGATTGCTGCCCAGGCCTGGAAGGAAACCATACTGTGATAAATGGGAATGTGCAGATGCAGCTAATTGTGGAGAAGGAGGGTAGAAATTTTTTTTTATCAGAGCGGCTTGCTGGGAATATTTTCTAAGTGGTTGTATATTATACTATTATAAACAAGTAGCCTGATGATTTCAAATGAAGTGTTTACATGAATCCTAAAGTGGCCAAATAATGCGTTATAATGCAGTGAGAGCAATCATGTAGACTGAATGGACAAACATGCAGTAGAATTAAGTAACACATTTGTATTCAGATCTGCTCATTTTGTTGTTCAGATTCATAAATAATCAGTAGGCTCCAGCAAAATTGATACTCCTGAGGCCTGCTAAACAATGTTCAGTCCATTACTGTGGCAACAGTACCGATGGGTGAGAGAGACAAACGATGAAGTCATTTTTCACACTTTCACTGCTGATGCAGTCACAGCTCTGTGGATATGTAGGGCAGAGCTGCTAAAGGGATTATCAAAGGTTTTGTAGGTTGTTTTTTTTGTTTGTTTTTAAAACCAATCTAAACTGTGGGACAGGTGATTCCACAGGATGAGGGAGATAGCATGGTGTCTAGTCTGACTGGGTTACGATTTAAGTGATGCCACCCTCTGCGCAGTTCTCCACCCCTCTGCTCCTAAGAGCTTACGAGAACGAACTGGCTGCGTTACAGAGCGTTATGTTGCATATGGGTGGGTAATATGGAGGAAACAGAAGGAAGCTTTCAGTGCATAATTTTCATCCGCTGCTCATTTAAACAGGAAGCATTTTGGAAGAATCTGTGCAGAAACAATTGCCTGAATATGTTGCTGCGCTGCAAGGAGAATAATGGCAAATCAAGCACAATGGTCAAGCAGGGTTTTTTTGTTTTTGTTTCCGCATCATCTGTTGCAGTGTCCGAAACATTTTTACATTTAACCAGTAGAAATCAAACTTAGCCCAACTAAAGTTAAAATAAGAAAGAAATTACAAATATATATATACTTTTTTTAGTTCTAAGGTTGTATGTGTTAGGACATGAAAAAATAAATCCTCTTTTTCTCACATGCTTGATAGCTGGATTAATGTCTCTGGGCTAAAATGCTGTGTTTAGTTTTTATCAAATGTAGCATGGTGCATTATGGATAAATATTAAAGACATTATTCCAGAAATCTTGTGGTTCTTCAGAGGGAATTTGCTGAAATGTTCCAAGAAAATTGGATGTGTTCATCTCGACATTTCGTCATTCATCCAAGTGACTTCTTCAGACATTCTGCATACCATAGATAAAAACGTGTGCCTGAACCTGAACAGTTAAAAGAAACAGTGATTATCAATAAATAATATACAGTACAGTACTAAAGTTCAGAAAAAGGCATCACTTGAAAACAACCTAGAGCTCAGCTGCAGTGAAACGGACACTCAGACACAAATGTTAAAAAAAGAAACCTAATGACCCTGTTTGAATGCTCTGAACCAGATTCTGCTGGAGCCAGCAGTGATCCAGGACGTCCTGTCTGCAGGCAGCCACCTTCAGCTGCTGGAGCTCCTCAGCCTCTGCTCACACTACCTCATCCAGGTGCGTGCACAAAGCACAGACGCACACGCGCACATGAATGCATGCATGCACACAAACGTTCACATGTTCTGGTGTCCTTGTGTGTGAGCTGGGAACTGCGGACATTAGGAAAAGAAATCAGCGCAGAAACAGGTTCATGCTACAAAATCCTCATCAGGTTAATGAAAATCTGGTAATAACACTGATGTGTGAGAGGTATGGTCCACTCAGGAACAGTTGCTCCGTTTGATCCTATCTGCCAGTTATATCGGGGGAATTTTTACAAATGAGTCACCTTACTTGGGGTTGAATAGCTTACATAGGTCATTTTACACATTTCCTAAATCATTATCCAAACTGTCAAGTATCTCCTGTGTTTCTTTCCAGTTTTCTTTCATTACTATAGATTTTTTGCTTTTTTTCCCTTCAGAAAATGAAAATGAAGATATTATGTGTAAGAACTGTGAGCTGTTGCAGTTATTACACCCTAATTACACATTACAATTACACGTTATTACACACCCTAATAGAATAGAATAGAAAAGTTGAATTCTATTCTATTCTATTAGGGTGTGTGAAAGGCATGCCACCTTTGTTAGGAAAATAATGCAATTTTATATCAAGATTATTGTGATTATATTGATACTGACTGCTTGCATATTAAAATACTGACATGATGTCCCCATCTAAACCAGTAAAAGAGCAAATGACTAGAATTGGATCAAAGAGTCCTTTTCTTCAATCTCTTTGTCGTTACCTTTAAATTAGGTAATTTCTACTTTTGGTACTTGTGTGAAAATCAGGTGATGTTTTAGGACCTATTTGAGAAATGTAAAAATTCCAAAGGGTTCAAACCTCTACAACAACAGTGTATGTGTTAACTTCTGTTTCTGCGCTGTTGTTGTTAGTCAAGCTCACTTAGGCTATAATGTGTTAATTAGTGAGATGCAGAGGTGCCTCTAGTTTAACT